>NW_006206301.1:913769-916847 GCF_000334495.1 Tupaia belangeri chinensis | reverse complement strand
GCGCGCCCAATTCCCCGGCGCGCCGGCTGCTCGCGGGCTGGCTCGGGAGGCGCGGGCGCCGGGCTGGGGAGGCTTTCTGGGAGCTGCCGGGAGCGGGGTTCCGGGGTGCAAAACCACTGCCACCGAGCCGGAGTCGGCACCCCATCACCCCTGACGGCCTGGGAAAGCTGCGCCCAGCGGGGCTGGCCCTCGACAGCGCGCCACGAAAGGGCGCTTGTCCTCCCCGGGGCCACAGCGCAAGCTCCAGTCACTTCCCAGGACCTTTTCCTGACTTTATTTTCCTTTTGATTCTCTTTTTCATTCTCTCTTCCTTTCTTTAAGAAAGAAAGAAAGAAAGAAAGAAAGAAAGAAAGAAAGAAAGAAAGAAAGAAAGAAAGAAAGAAAGAAAGAAAGAAAAATAAAAGGAATGCGCCGCTGGCATTTGAGAGTACAGAATAATTAACAAACGAGGCTTTGGTCTTCTCTTTGGCCCGCCCCCGCCCCTGGACTTGCCATCAAGCGTTCCCTAGGGGCAGTGGCGGTGGCTTCCCGGCTCAGCAGCTCCCCCCACCCCCCCAGCTCAACCGAGGTCCTGCGGACAGGCTGGGCCAGGCCACCTCCGCTCTGTCTTGTGCACAGGGTGAGTCTTCTCCAGTTAAAGACAATGTGTGTATCTTCAGCTCATTGAGCTGTACTTGAAACATGTTGGTATTGACAGGGAGAAGCCAGTCCGTCCCCAGCTCGCGGTGTGTGGGGGAAGGGGGCTCCCTTATCAGCGGATCAGGGAACCTGTTTACCAGACACCTGGCAGGAAGGTGGCGTGGTTGGCTGCAAAGGACAATGGGTCCGTGCGTCAGGGGCCTTGGGTTCTGTTTCCAGCTCTAGGGCGGGTAGACTGAGCCTCCTCTGCTCACATGCCTCACTTTCTCCATTGAGAGAGCCTGGATAAAGGCGCTTTGAGAACGCTCCGTTGAGGATTAGTGAGATCCTATCTGTGTGCAGCTCTTCGGTTCTCAGAGGAAAATGCTGTGTAAATACAGCTCGCTGAAATCACCACTATTCTCCTTGCTGTTAATCCTGACTTCCCCTGTGCGTCTGCACTGGCATCCTTACATAGCCCGAGGTGGCCTTGCTTGCGTGTGCCTGCGTGTTTGGGGAGGTGGGATGGGATTTAGGTTCAGAATAAAAGATATCGCCTTAAAAAAACGATTAAAGCCAGGTGAAATTCTAGGCTGAGAAACCCCTGCAGCTTGACAAATGAAAGTAAGGTCTTAGTTTCAACTAGACTTCTCTGTTCTTCACATTTTTTCTGTCTCTCTGTGCAACCTTAATGTTCAGAAGACTTTGCGATGACCACGGGAGCAAAATGAAATGTAAGGGGCTATTTTCCTTTCTTGCTTTTTTCTTTATTGCCCATACCCAAATGTCTATCTTTTAAAAAGCATAAGAGACTTAAGCAAAAGGTAATGTAAGAGATAAATAATTGCACCAAGTGAAAATACTGGTTTACAGAACTCTGCCTTTCCCCTTGTGGATAATAAGGAGTTAACCAAGTCTCCCTCTGATGCTGGAAGTTTAGTGTGAGGCTGGGCACAAGGACACCTTCTTATCCAGATAGAGTACTAGGCAGCCTGAGAGAGTTCAGGGCAAGGCCCTGGCTGGTTCCCCTGCTTTGAGACCTCCCACTCCTGTGACCAGGTATCCCACCCCCCACCGGCCCACACACTGAAGCTCCTAGGGGTAAGGTAGAAACTTCTGGACTGATAATATTCTTAGTGTTCTGTTCTACAATGGCCTCTGTGGCTCATGCTTGCGTTTTAAAGTATGGCCTGTTAAATGTTACTCATAGATACCACTTTACAAATGAAAACAGTGTTCTGAAGATTTAGCTTGAGCTGTGGTTTTAACGCTCCTAAAAATCAACGAAATCAACTTAATGTCTTCTATGTGTCAGGTGGGATGATAGATACTGAGAATAAACACCTGTCTTCTTTCACTTTGTTACATTTTCTTCTAAGTGTATTTATTTCTTCTCTCCCATGGAAGAGAGAGCAAGAGGGACAGATGAGCACCTCAACACGATCTCATGCCACGACTCCCTCCCTGCTTCCCACTTCTCTGCTGGCATTGTCAGCCTTTTCAGCTGGCCAGGATCGTGGGCACATGCTTCCCTGGACTATACAGGTCTACCCGAGAACGAAACCCCCAGCTTCCTTGTGGCTTCCAGCACGGCAAAGCATTGCACCACCACTGTGTCACCCTCCCTGGGCTGACTTTGTTAGGTATTAGTGAGGGGCCACATGATCGGCAGTAACTTTTATTTTTAATTTGAACCCAACTGGGTTCAGATCACCAGACCCCCAAGTGTCAGGGAAAGGCGCCATGAAACATCCTGTCATTAAGACAACTGAAAAAACTCTGTTCTCCCTTTCTGTGAGGCCCCCCTGAGTCCTTCTATTATGAAAACAAACCACTTAGAGGTATCACTCAATAAGGTACTGTTATGAAGGGATACCATTCTGTCCACAGCATTAGACTTACAGAAAACACACTATTAAACTTTCAGCAAAGTACAAATCCTGCGGCTTATTATGAGTTTTCTGAATTTTGGTATCTGGTTCTGTCCCTAGTGTTGCTGGCCCTAGATAAATCACTTCATCTGTCTGTTCCCATTAGTACACGTAGGGGCGCAGCACTTGTTATACAACTTCCTGGGAAGTGATGAGGACTAGGCCCTTTATGTTTTCCTATGAGGAAGTGCTCTGATGAGGTAATGCCCCATTGGAACAATGAGTCCTACCTTAATTCTTGGGCACACAGCTATTGAATTAGAAAGCATTTTGTAGTTGCGAGAAGGCACATGTGCTCAAGAGAGAGACAAGAAATACAGAGACAGAAGTGGGAGAAATCATCTCCCAATGGAGCATCATCATGCCACAAACCCACTCATTTCCCCATTCTGTAGGGATTTGGGGCACTCAGGCACACACGCCTGGCATGTTTTTGAAGCTGCTGGGGCCAGGATTCAAATTGTGAACTGGCTCCTCCAACCCTGGTCTATGGGGCCAGCCAAGAAAGTATATATATATATATATGTAT
>NW_006206301.1:881394-913576 GCF_000334495.1 Tupaia belangeri chinensis | reverse complement strand
ATATATATATATATGTATATATATATATATGTATGTATATATATATATATGTATATATATATATGTATGTATATATATGTAAAGTGTGTCATGACTTTTCAGGTGACCCAATATTATTAGGAGATCCCCATAGACTTCCACTTAGAATCTATTTCCTTTCTCCTCTTCTTTCCTTCCTTCCTCACTGCTTTCTTTATTTTCCCTTCTTCCCTTCCTTCTTCCCTCCTTCCTTCATTCTTTCTATTTATTTCCTTCATAAGAGAGCAAGAGAGAGACTGAGAGGCATAGGTACTTCTACAGAGTCTCGTTGGGCTGCAATCTCCCCAACTCTCTAACCAGCCAGGATCACTGGCACGTCCGTGGGTTCATCTGGTGTATTCAGGTCAACCTGGGTTTCAAATCTGGGGCCTTCCCGTGTGGGTCTGTCATCACTGCGTGGCCTATGTCACCATGACAGTGCCACTATTTGCTTTTTTGAGACACAATTCTTATAGTATTGTTTTTTTGATTCCCTGCTCCACAATAGACAGAATGGGAAAGATAGGATACCAACTGTAACTGATAATGTGAAAGAAAGTTTGAGACCCCAAAAAAGTGAAAAGTAATTTCTAAAACCAGTCATAAGGAGTCTATGTGTACATGAGCAAACTTTCCTTTTCAGCCCAAAAATCATGAAATCATCACTATATCTCATTGTAAATGACAGTAATTATGAACTTGAATTTTAAAAACAAGGTGAAATTATGTTGGGTGAACTCTTGTGTAGAAAAGCCAGGAAATAGGTAGAATTTGATAAATATTTTGATTAAAAATAGAAGATTTTAGTACTTAAGGGAATAAGCTTAGTTAGCTGTGAAAGATATAAGTAGAATCCATCACTTCTCAAGAATGTTTAGATAAAGAAAGCATTTAATAGGAAAAATTCAGAGCACCTTAGTTTTACTTATTGTTCCAAAGGATGCCCTCCAGTTAAAGCTTGGGCTACAAGGGGTGGTTGGTTCAGTGAGAAAGATTATCATTTATTAGATAATTCAGCTTGCTTTCTCTTTTTCTTTGATTTCTTTGATTTTTCCATCCCAGAAGTGTCAAGGTTTGGTTATGCCTAGTTTGTGAGATCCTGATCCAGAAGAGGTTAGCAAAAGGCTGTGAGTTCTGGACATGTTATATTTGGGTCACCAGGTTGTCTGTGTAAGTCACTAAGAGTTGGGAGACAGACTGATAAAATTACAGAAAATATCTAGAGAATGCAAATTAAGAAACAGGCACTGGGACCAGCAGTTGGCCTAATGGCTATGTCACTGGACTCTCATGTGATCAATTGCGGTTCAAGTCCCGGACCCAGTGGCTTAAACTCATGCCAGGCACAAGATCCCTGCACAGAATGGAGAAGGGATTGCAGCGTGGTCATCCCTCCGGGGTATGATTTCTCACTTTCTGTTTCTCTGTCTCTGTCTTTCTGGCGAGCACACGCGCCCTATAGGAAAAACCTCTCTGAAAACAAAACAAAACAAAACAAAACAAAACACAAGAAACAGGTACAAGGATTACATGGAAAGTTACAATAGAGGTGTACAGAGTGGATCACACCACTGCTGGTCAAGATCTGTCAATGTATATGAAAAAGAATATTTGGATTTCCCGAAAACACAAAAATAGAGAAACAAAACTGGAAGAACCTGATTGTTCCTGAACCGTCCCCAGGAATGAAATTCTGAGATTAGTTTTCTTGGTTTAGCTCAGTTGCACATACCTGATGAATATTTCCAGAAGTAATTCTAATATTTGCAAGACCTGGAAAAGCTTTCACCTGATATCTAATTTAAAAGAAACAAAGTCTGGTGATTAAGGGATCCAGATCCCACATAGCCTATTGTGTGGTTCAAGTTCTGGCTCCGGTTACTCAAACAACATGCAGGCCACATGTGTGTGTATGCCTCACATCCTGAAAGGCTGGAGAAATGAAGGATTGTGACTTAACCATACCCCAGTGGGGAGTGCTTTCTTCCTCTCCTTCTCTCTCTCTGTCTCTGGTGAGCGCACACTCCCCCCTGGCAAAAAAGAAAAAAAGAAGGAAAAAGAAAGAAAAAGAAAGGTAAAAAAACCAAAAACCTCATATCTTGCCTTGGAATAATAATCATAAAGCTACGTTTCTAAATTGGAAAATGCAAGATTTTCTTGCCTTAACAAAAGACGATATAAATCACAATATATACCCACTCGGAAAATAATTTCGTGCTTTTCCCTTGTTAGATGATGTCTATTTCAAAACACCAAAATATCTCCATTCTCCGGTAACTATAATTGAACCTATTTCTCGGCATTGCTAATTGGATGGAGCAGCACATTGTTGATCACCAGCCCACTTCCAAGTGCTTCCTAAGGTTTCTTGGTTAATACATGCAGTAGTCCAATGAGAAAGGCATTCATTTACTTATTTATTTTAATTTGCCAGAGGGCATGTGCATGCCACAGAGAAACAAAGAGACGGAGAGAGAGGGAAAGGGAGAAACCATCCCCCATGGGGCATGGTCTTGCTGCAATCATTTGGTATCTTCTTTTTCTACAGGAAGAAGCTAAAAACTGAAGAGATAAGATAACTTGCCTTTGAGCACATAAGTAATAAATGTGATGAAGTTAGTCCCTACCTTAGGTCTGGGTTTTTCTTCCTTTCTTTCTTTCTTTCTTTCTTTCTTTCTTTCTTTCTCTCTCTTTCTCTCTCTTTCTTTCTTTTTCTCTCTCTCTTTCTTTCTCTTTCTAAATAATTATTTATTTTCTTTTATTTATTATTATTTAATTTGACCAGAAAGAGAGAGAAAGGGAGTGAGAAAGCAAGCTGCCAGGTGACTCAAACCAGGGTCAACCATGCAGGAGTCCAGCATCTTAGGTCTGGGTTTTCCTAAAGCTGGAGCGTTTTACTTACTTTCTTTCTTTCTTTTTTTCTTTCTTTCTTTCTTTCTTTCTTTCTTTCTTTCTTTCTTTCTTTCTTTCTTTCTTTCTTTCTTTCTTTCTCTCTCTTTCTCTCTCTTTCTTTCTTTTTCTCTCTCTCTTTCTTTCTCTTTCTAAATAATTATTTATTTTCTTTTATTTATTATTATTTAATTTGACCAGAAAGAGAGAGAAAGGGAGTGAGAAAGCAAGCTGCCAGGTGACTCAAACCAGGGTCAACCATGCAGGAGTCCAGCATCTTAGGTCTGGGTTTTCCTAAAGCTGGAGCCCCATCCATTTGCCTGCCCCAAAGTATAAGATTCCCTTTGCTTGCACTGGCTCATTCATTCCAAGATCTAGATACACAGAAGTTTTTAGGCATCTACAAATTTATAGGATGTATATTGAGAGTCTGAATATCAGCAAAGTGTTAGAAATTTGGAGTTCTCCCCCCCTTTTCAAAAAAGATTTAAAATTTCCAAAATATTCATTTCTATCCGTCTAAAACCTCAGTCAGGTGTCTGTGTCTCATTTATTATTGCTAAGTCACTTAAAATACACTTATTGCTGCCTGATGAATGGAGGGGCAAGCTAAGAATCATGACTGTTCTTTCTGCAACTGGAGGAGAGAAAGGAATATGTAATTGGACTAGGGGCTGCCTTTGTGTTCTGACACAGAAAAAGGATTTGCAGTCTTTTGTCTTGTGTACTTTCTACCCCTTTCTTTAGAGGTTTGAGAAATTCTGAGAAGTACAATAAGGTAATAATACAAAGTTTAGGGTTGTGAAAAAGAAAATTAGGAAGCACATACCCATGGTATCAAATATCTCCCTTTTAAAAAAGAAAATCTGCATTCCTTGTGCTTTCTTCCCAGATAATAGTGTTTGTTTTTAAATGAGCCAACATTTTACTATTCATACTTTAAGAATAAAGACGACTACCATTGCTTTCCACCTCTCTCTCCTCTCAGGGTGCAATAGGGCTGAATTGGGGACAATAATGTAAAACTTTATTTAATATAATTTTCATATTTGAAAAAATGTCATGTTGTTAAAACCTCAAAAGTTAGGCATAAATACACATACAAAAATAAATTTTAAAAGGCTTCCTTTGAAATGAGAGAATTTCTGGTTTGGCTAGCTTTAGGGCTCAAGGTTTTCATGTATTCTGCGAGGAATTCAGCCAAGGGTAGTCATCAGTCCCACTTACTTCTTTTGAAATAAAACTGAACAGTGTCTTAATTACTAGAATAAAATAACTGACATATCTTGGTGTTCAGATTTTCATCTTGAGCATTCCGGGACTGCTTTACTCTGGGAAATATTATTAAAGGGATCAGGTAATACCTTCTCTCCCCCTCAAAAACAAAAAGGAAAAGGTGGGATTGGGCTATAGAGCCCATTAGCCCAATAGATGATTTTAGTGCCAGCTCTGATGTGACTTTCTAGAAAAATGTAGGTAAGGAGCTGCTGATTACTCACTGGGTTTGCTCTAGAGAGTCCTCCGAATGTGATGCAGGATATGTTTTAAAATCATTTTAGAAATTGATTCAAGACTTGCTGGCATGTGCTCACTGCTCATTTCTCCGAGATTGACAGAGTCCTCAGGACTCCAACCTTAGTGTCTATTCTCTTATCTTATATGATCTTTTCTTATCTCTTTTGTTTTCATGGCTTCAATCCCAAATTTGGAATTCATACTGAGCCCTTCCAGAACTCAGACATATATACATTTAAGTATTTACTCAACATCTACTCCATTGTGATGCTCAGTTAGCACTGCAGAACTTACCATCTCCTAAAACCAACTTCTGATCCCCTTCACCACCCACCTCCCATAGCCTGCTGTCCCCACTCCATTTGGCCAGTTGCTTAGGCAACTCTCTCCTTCATGTACCCCTCTCTTTCATGTACACCCCATTTCTAATATCACAGTAAAGCTTTGGGGCTCTATCTTTAGAACAGGTCCAGCATCTAACCACTTCTTACCACCTCTTTATTTTTGTCACATTGGTCCAACTCTTCACCTCTCACGTGAATGACCTCAATAGCTTCCCAAATGGTCTCCCTATTTCTATCGTTTCCCCCTTACAGTCTTTCTCATCAGAGGAGCCAGAGCGATCCTTTTAAAGCTAAAGTCAAATGATGTCATTCCTCTGCTCAAAATGCTTCAACTTACTTGGAATAAAAACCAGTCTCTAAAATGGCCCAAAAGGCCCTACTCAATGCCCTGTGCACTGATACCAGTTCCCACACTTCAGTCTCTCCATTCTAGCCATATTGGCCTTGTTCCTTAAACCCACCGAGACCATTGGTTTCATTGCCTAAAATGTTCCCTCTCCCTGCCCCACTTAGGCAACCTCATGTTTTGCTCCCTCACTTCCTCAAATGTCACCTTCTCCAAGAGACCTACCAGACCATTCTAATAGGAAATTGCAACCCTTCTCCCACATTCTCATCTCCTTCCCTATTTTAGTTCTCTCCTTACCACTTACAACCTATTATAATATATCATACACTTACCTACTTTGTTTGTTGTCTATCTCCCTTTCTAGAGTATATGCTCCATGAGGGCAAGGATTTTCTTCCTACTTTGTTTTATTTACTGCTATGTCTCCAGTGTTTAAAATAGTGCCTGACACATAGTAGGAACTCAACAAATATTTGTTGAGTAAGTGAATTTTTTTTTTTTTTGGAGAGGTTTTTTTTGCTATAGAGTGCATGTCCTCGCCAGACAGACAGAGAGAGACAGAGAGACAGAAAGTGAGAAATCACCCCCCCAGGGGGGATGGCCACGCTGCAATCCCTTCTCCTCCATTCTTCTCTTGGGATCTTGGGCACGCATGCACACGTGAGTTTTAAGCTACCAGGTCCGGGACACGAACCACGGTCGACTACATGGGAGTCCAGTGACATAGCCATTCCGCTAACTGCTGGTCCCAATAAGTGAATGTTTTAAGACGAGTAGATTTAGATATCTGGGGATTATATCAACACTTTCATGGCAGTATTACAATTGCTTTCACTGGTCTTCCTCAAAGTCAAACGGATTACTCAAAAAGATCTCTTAGACCAAAGTTGTTATAATAGCACAGATGAGATTTCTTTATAAAAACAGTCATTATAACACAATTTGCCAAAGTCTGTCATTGAAACATTCTGTGGAAACTGTGGTCACTAGCCTTTCAACAGATATTTAGTAGACATCTCTTAGGTGCTATGGTGCTCATACAAAAGGTCTTCAGAAAGTTTAGAGAAAAATGCATAATACACGAAGACTACGCATGGATTTGATTTTTTTTCCACCAAAATAACTTACACTTTAATTTCATGTAAAAAACACGAAGACTACGCATGGATTTGATTTTTTTTTCCACCAAAATAACTTTAATTTCATGTAAAAAAATTTTTTTTGCCAGATGGTGTGTATACTCATTGAAGAGAGACAGAGAAGTATATATAGAGAAAGCAAGAAAGCACTACATAATGGAAAATGGTCACACCACAATTTCATCTTCTCCATTTCTTCCTTCTTTTAAGATTTTGGGCATGCATATATGTGTGTCCAATGTGTTTTTCCAGCCACTAGATCTGGGACTCAAACAGTTTGGTTGGCTATGTGGGATACACCCACCTTAATCACCAGGCCACAGGCTCCTTTAATTTCATTTTTCGAATGAACTATTTGAGGTCCCTATGCAGAAAAAGAAAATAAAGAGACTCTGACCTTCATTGAGTTTATTTTTGAGTGAGATTATCAATGTCTATAATACTGTATGAAGGAGACAAATACCAAAAAGTTCATAAAAGCATGTAGTTCTTAGGGTACAGTGGATGCAGAATATTTCCAATAGCAATGGAAAGAAAAGAATGTGAGAAGATACACTGAGATGGTCCTTGAAATATGGTTAGGATTTGACAGGTGCAGACAGATACGAGGATAAGAAGACACTGTTAGACAAATTTGTGGAAGTTTTCTATCCTCAGAGGATTTTTCTTTGGTTGGTGAGGAAGAGGAACTAGTTTTGTTGTGTCTCAGACATTTTTGTTTTATCCTAAATTCAGTTGGCCAAAGGGGTTATCTCTCTTAAAGAGAAAGCTTTTTAGTAAGAGGAATAGGGCTACTTTGCAATAATACTAAGTACAAGATAATACTTGGAGATTCAGAAATTCAATTAAACAAATACATGTGCTCTACCCAGTTTGTATAAGGCTTTATAGAGAGAAACACTGAGAGAAGTAGAAAGAAAACGAGGATTTCCCCAGAAGGTACAGGATTGGGTTATTTGAAGTTAGCCAAAGGAAATGAAGACCTTCTTTAAAGAGGTAGGGATGCAAAATAGCCAGCAAGCAATTGAAGAGCAAGTGAAGGGAACCAGCAGTTAGTGTAATGGCTATGTCGCTGGACTCCCACGTAGTCGACCGCGGTTTGCGTCCCGGACCCGGTGACTTAAAACTTTTATTGCTTTATAATTTACATAAATTATAGGTTATGTATTTTAATCAATAAAATTTATTCTATGAAATTATTCTATATATAAAATGATGTATATGTGTGTGTGTATATATATATATATATAAGAAAGAAAGAAAGAAAGAAAGAAAGAAAGAAAGAAAGAAAGAAAGAAAGAAAGAAAGAAAGAAAACGCAGTATCTTAGAGTATCTGGTCTATATTATGTACGGGTCACTGCTAAGGTCACAGGGGAAGTCAAAGCAATGACAAAACATGTCAGAATTTACAACTAGATATGATTAGTTTCCATAATTTCCTGTGGAATCATCATTAAAGCGTTTCCAGGTTGGAAGAGGTATTATGCACCATTAGAAACCTAGTCCAATCTTCCAGGGAAAGATAGGAAGGCCAGAGTTAAGTGGCTTTTCTGAAGTCAGATCACAAACTCCCTGGGATGGACATCTGGTCTCTGGCCCTAGTCCACTGCACGATTCCACACCCCTCTAAGTTTCACTTCTTATTTTCCAAAGCCAGGCAAATTTTACATTCCACTTCAGAATGTATAATTTTTGTTTTAATATGAATTTATTATTTATATTATTACTTTATCCAAGAACACTGGTGCTCCTTAAGATCCTGCAGTTTCCGTGATTTTAACACATTGCTGCATTAAACCACAGCTAGAGGAGCAAAGCTTCATACTCTGACACTATTTCTTTTTTATTTCTTTTTCTTTTCTTTCTTTCTTTCTTTTTTTTTTTTTTTGGAGGGGTTTTTTCGCTATAGGATGCATGCGCTCGCCCGACAGCCAGAGAGAGACATAGAGTCAGAGAGCAGAGAGAGAGAGAGAGAGACAGAAGGTGAGAAATCACCCCTTTTCCTCCATTCTCCTCTCAGGATCTTGGACATGCATGCACACGCACCCGGCGTGAGTTTTAAGCCACCGGGTCCAGGATGCGAACCGCAGTTGACTACATGGGAGTCCAGTGACATAGCCATTACGCTAACTGCTGGTTCCCACTATGACACTATTTCATGTTTCACAAATATTGGGTTGTTGTAAAAGTCATGACATATTTTCCTATGCAAAAAATGCACCATGACTTTTCCAACAACCTAATATAATTATTACTTAGAGATCCAAGCACTTACGCTCTCCATAAAAATAAAGAATTCTTTTCTCCCTGGTAAATTTTAGTATTTATTAAGGCCTCACCTTGCTTTTTATGAAAGGAGCACTTCCTATTCTCTCTTTAGGGGAATCTGTTCCTGAACATTCACTTTATCCATTCAATAAGTGAATTACTGAGCACCTTCTATGTGACAAGCAACCGTGAATGAGACAGACAGGGGGTCCATGCTTATCAAGAGAGAAATAAACAAAATACTGCTAGACATTCCTGCCTTCTCATCTCACCCTTCTGGAAATCGACATCACGAAAATGCAGTAGTGGTGAGTCCTCTGTCTAGGCAATTTAGTTAGAAAGCAGAAGATGATTCACAAAATGAGACCTCTAAAGCAACATCTCTATCTAGATATAATTTTCGCTCTACTGAGGCAATGAAGTTTGTATGGAACTTTTAGATGAGATATGCTATTTCAATCTGTTTCATCTCTTAAAAGAAGACACATGGGACCAGCAGTTAGAGTAATAGCTATGTTGCTGAACTCCCATGTAGTCGACCGCGGTTCCAGTTCTGGACCCGGTGGCTTAAACTCACACTGGGCGCATGTGTGTGTGTGCCCAAGATTCCGAGAGGAGAATGGAGGGGAAGGGATTGCAGCATGGCCATCCCCTCTGGGGGGTGATGTCTCGCGTTCTGTCTCTCTGGTGAGCGCATATGCCCCATTGCAAAAATCTCTCAGAAAAAAAAAAAAAAAAGAGACAACCATGGCCTGGTACCTTGTTCAAGGTCACTTGGCAAATTATTAACACTAGAACATGGTCATCAGCCTCTTTTCACCATGTTTATCCTTGGGATTCTGTGGTCAGGTGTTGGTTTGGGGCACCCAAAGGACCTGCAACTAACCTTCAGGAGTCTCAGCATGTTGGGGATGTGCTTATTTCTTAGGTGGGACTGGTGAGGTGTCTGTCATTGCTCTGATATCTTCATGGAGCAGGAAAATGTCCTCCTTCAGATTAAAAAGCTGCTGCCTCTTTTGATTTTCGAATCCCTGACTTCTCTTAAAGAAAATAAGAAAGGGGCCAGTAGGTGGTATATTGCATAGTGGTTAAGGTGCTGGACTCCCACATGGTCGACCACAGTTTGAGTTCCAGAGCTGGTGGCTTGAAAATCACACCAAGTACATGTGTGCGTATGTCCAAAATCCCAGAAGGAGAATGGAGGAGCAGGGATTGTGGCATGGCCATCTTCCTGGGGGGCGGGGAGAGGTGGATGTCTCACTTTCCCTCTCACTATTTCTCTTTATGTCTTTCTCTCCCCATCAAGCACACATACCTTATGACAAAAACCTGAAATAAAATAAAATAAAGAAAATAGAACAGAAGTCAGTGAGTGCCTTTCCCACACTGTGTTAGGTGTCTAACCCATCACTAAGAGTAAACAGCTACAGTAGGTGAAGTGGGATTAAGATAGGCCAGGCAGGGACCAGTAGATGGTGTAATGGTTATGTTACTGAACTCCCATGTAGTCAACCATGGTTCGAGACCCAGACCCAATGGCTTAAATTTCACATCAGGCACTTCTGCATATGTGCCCAGGATCCTGAGAAGAGAATGGAGGAGAAAGGATTGTGGCATGGCCATCCCCCCTGAGGAGTGATTACTCTCTTTCTGTCTCTCTGTCTCTCTGTTTTTCCAGCAAGCACATACCCCTATAGCTAAAAATCTCTCTTTAAAGAAAAAAATAAAAGGCTAGGCAAATCCTGAGACTGGCCACCTTCAATGGCTGAACAGAGATGCAGAAGGGAAAACTCGTTGCCAGTGCCGTATTAGCTGCTGATACTTAATCTATAGGCTAAATGCCTATCTGTTCATCTAAGCGTGGATGATAAGTGTCTCCGAGTACGAAGTACAGCCAGTGCCCACACACTCAAAGGCCAGTTATTGTTGAAGATTATATAAAAGACTTGTTGAGAGCTTGAAAGGGGGAAAAAAATCAAATTACAGAGTTTTGTTTGTTCCTGTGGTCAGACTGAGATATCAGCCAAAGAAAGAAGGAAGGAAAGACTAAAATTCTGTCAGATAGCACACGTGTGAGCCAAAACTGCTTGATCTTTTTAATACCCCAGACCAAGCTCCTGTGAGTGTGTGTATCTGAGGGTGCCAGGGTCTCACTGTGCCCTCAGGCTGGATGGGACCTGGTCCTTCTCCACTTCATGGCTGGAGAAGGAGGTCCTCTGCCCCTGCTTCTATATTAGTTGTTGAATTGCATCCACTCTCTTGCCCATCCGTGGCTGCTCCTCAGTCCTCTCCCATAGCCTATCTACATCTTGCCCTGTCAGTTCCTCCTGTTCAACCCATCCTACACTCATATGCGTCTCTCTGTCTTCGAGGCCACTCTTGGTTCAAGCTGCATTCATCTCTCATCCTGAACTTCTACAATATGCTCCTAACTAGTCTCTCAGCTGTCAGTCTTCATGTCCTCCCAGCCAATCCATTCTCCAGTCTATGAGCAGGCTCTTTTCAAAATGCAGGTCTAATTTAGTTAAAACCATCAGTGGCTTTTTGTTACTCTTAGTATTAAAAGGGTGCCATAGTGGTTAAGGTGCTGGACTCCCACATGCTCAGCTGCTGTTTAAATTCCAGACCTGGCAGTTGGAAAATCACACTCAGTGCATGTGTGTGCTTGCCCAGAAATCCCAAGAGAAGAATAAAGGAGAAGGGACTGTGGCATGGCCTTCCCCTCTGGGGGGATATTTTGTCTTCATTTTCCCTTTCACTGTCTCTCTCTGTCTCGCTTTTTTTTTGGAGAGATTTTCACTGTAGGGCGTGTGCGCTCGCCAGACAGACAGAGAGAGACATAGAGACAGAAAGCGAGAAATCACCCCCCAGCGGGGATGGTCACGCCGCAATCCCTTCTCCTCCATTCTCCTCTCGGGATCTTGGGCACGCACGCACACGCGCCCGGCGTGAGTTTTAAGCCACCGGGTCTGGGACACGAACTGCGGTCGACTACGTGGGAGTCCAGCAACATAGCCATTACGCTAACTGCTGGTTCCCTCTGTCTCACTTTAATGAGTGCACATGTTCTCTGGCAAAACTCTTAGAAAAGGAAAAAAGAAAATCCAAACTCCTTAACATGACTTACCAAGTGCTCCATGGAGTCAATTTTATTTACTTCTCCATCCTTATCTTGATATGTTTTTTCTTTTTATTGCCAGAGGGGGGAGAGAGAGAGAGAGAGAGAGAGAAAGCACCCCCAATGGGGCATGGTCATGTTGCAAGTTTTCTTCCATTTTTTCGTTCATTAGGAGTTTGGGCATATATGTACACTTTTCAAGCTGGCAGGGCTGGGATTCGAACCATTGTCCATCACCTGGTATCTAACTCCTTATGCATAGGGCTTGCCCACCACACTGTGAGGGTGGCCCCGCTATATTATTCCCCTTGTTGTGAGTGTGCCACCCACCCTGGCATCCTCTCAGTATCTTAAATGCCCTTTCTCCACTGCATCAGGGCCTTCAACATACACTTCTCACTCCCTGGAGGAGCTCCCACCCCCAGCCCTTGATCTCTTAATATCCTTTTAGTTCTCAGAATTTCTCTAATCCCTCTGGCTAGGTCTGTTATTTGTTCTCTTGGCTTTCGAATTTTTTCTTTATAGCATTTATAAAGTTTATCAATAAATAATTGGTATTTGTTTAATATCTATCTCTTCTAAAAGACCACGTATACTCACAAGGGCATACACTGGCTGTCTACAGCATCAAGGGCAAGATGCTTAGCAAGTCACAGCGCTCCAACTGTTGAGTGAGTGGACAGACACTTTCCACCGGGCCACCACTAGCCTAAGTCCTCTCAAGGTCACAAGACCCCTCCTATCCAAGGCTGAGTACAGAACCTAGTGTATCAGAGGAGCTAAACTGTCTTCAATTGATCTTAAGTCATCCCATTATTGATTTGGAAGTACAACTTCTAAAAGCTTGTTCTAAGAGTTGTTTATGTCTTAGGAGTTAGATCTTAAGAAAATTCCCAGAGTTACTTTTTCCTCCTTAATTACTGGTTCAGTTTGAATCTATTGGTTTCCATTGATATTTCTGTCAGTTTGGCTAGTTTGTGCTTGCATTGGTTAATATGGACTAGGGGAGCATTTTGGGGAGAAGGGGGCATGAGAGAACTTCGCGAAGTGCCTTAGCTTCTGCGCAATTCCTTTCCTGCCTGCTAGCTCCTCCTGCCTACTGCCTCTTTCATCCAGCCCCCAGGACGTCTTCTGACTTTCTTACTTCCAGCTTCATTAAGAAGGTATGTCAAGACGAAGTTCTAACTTACACTTAACTCAAACTTACACTTACTCATATTGTCCTTAATTCTCTTTTCTTTCTTCCTGTTCATTTAATTTCTTCCTTCCTCCTATTAATCTCAGAATGAGTGACATTTCGTTCTGTTTCAAAATTTACTTTCCACCTGTACTGTTAATCTCAGTGCCTCCTGTCTCTCTTGAGACTTTGTTCTCTTTATTCATACTTCTCTCTCTCTCTCTCTCTCTCTCTCTTTTTTTTTTTTTGGAGAAGTTTTAGCTATAGGGCGTGTGCGCTCGCCAGCCAGACAGAGAGAGAGAGACAGAAAGTGAGAAATCACCCTCCAGGGGGGATGGCCACGCCACAATCCCTTCTCCTCCATTCTCCTCTCGGGGTCTTGGGCACGCACGCACACGCGCCTGGTGTGAGTTTTAAGCCACCGGGTCCGAGAGTCAACTGCGGTCCGGTCGATTACATGGGAGTCCAGTGACATAGCCATTATGCTAACTGCTGGTCCCAGCGACTTCTCTCTCTTTTATCTTCAATTTCTCTCTCCCTACTGGCTCCTCCTTATTGCTCATATAGTTCTCAAAAGTCCCCGAGCTCTTACTTTTATTGTGATTCCTTTTTTTCACCATCATTTACTCTTTTTATTTTTCTTTAATGGCCAGAGGGCATGTGTGCTTGGGGGAGATGGGGAGGGGAAGTTTCAGGAGAATACATCCCCCAATGGAGTGTGGTCACTCTGCAATCCTTATCCTCCATTATCTCCATCCTGTCAGAATTTTGGGCACTCACCCATATGCACTGGTTATTTTTTCAAGTTGCCAAGACTGGGATTCAAACCATGGTCACCACATGGGATCTGACTTCCAGTACACCATGCTTAACCACTGTACTACAGGGCTGGCCCATCTTCATTTAGTCAAATTGTTCTTTAGTCAAATTGTTCAAGAGTATTGTTCATGTTTATCAGTGCTACTTTCTTTATAACGTCTCACTTGTACACTCATGGTTTCTGACTTGTTCACTTTCATGATAATACTAAAAATACATGGTAGGTCCATGGTAACCTCCAAATTGCTGGGTATGTATGTTGTATGTATGTATGTTGTCCACCATGTGCAAGCGGTCATATTGTGTATACAGTGGGGTAGAGATGTCATTCCTGCCCTGCAGGAGCCTAGACAAAGAAGCTACTCATGCCTACCACACAAGAAATCATTGATTTGTGGAAGTACACATGATGTGTGATGCAGTCCGGGAAGACTACCTAGATGAGATCATCGGTCATTTACTCAGAAGTCAGTCACTGGGGAGGAGTTGCAGAAAGAAAAGGAGATTGACCAGGTTGAAAATTCAGCATGCTGTGAGAAAGAACAGGCCAGGCACAATGAGGGAGGAAAGCAAGAGAACTTCTAAGGGGTACAGGTACGAGAGATGGTCAGGGGATTCCAGTCAGGTCTGGACCCTGAAACATGAATTGAGTGTGGATCTTTTGGGAATCAGATGGCTCAAAAACTCAGGGGATTCCATCTCAGAAAGACAGCAATATGGAATATAAGAAAGGGATTTTTTTTCTTCAGATAGGAAAGCCTTACTGATTTTAAGGAATTAGGGTTCAACTGACAACAGCACCTGTACAAACACTACTGGTGTTTCCAGGGGATTATTGGTTAGGTTGTTTTCTACCTTTAATCACATGTATTAAGTGTTTTTGGCTGAAGGAGGAGCACACAGGCAGAAGGTTAGGGGGAGCGCTAAGAGTTACCTCTTGCATTACAAACAGCCTTCATCTGCTCCAGGAGATTTAATCTGCCCTGAAAGAGGGAGGAATAATGGAACTGAGCAGGTCTTTTTTTTTCTCTCTAGTTTCTATATATTGAACTCATAAAATGATCCATTTTGTATGTTCTTTCCCTGTTCCATTTCTCAAACTCCCCCAATCCTCTCTCCTTTGGGTCTGTTGGCACAGAGAAAGGGAACAATATTCCATTTGTGAGTGAAAAAGAGGACAGGCGATAGAATGGTTTAGAAATGGAAACAATACCCCAAATAAAGGCCTTGTCCTTGGCTTCTCTCTCCCTGCACCCACTGAGTTTTTGAACTGAATCAGGCACTTCCCTCCATCCTTTGTTCCAGGGAGCCGGGAATGGTTGCTGTTGAGTGGTTTTTAAGTTTAGGCCAATGTCACTATCAATTAGAACATCACAAATTAAAAAGCATGAGGGCCCTAGGATACAGACACTGAAAGTGAACATAAGAGCAAGCCAAAGAGGGGCAAAAATAATTTGGATTTGTACTCCCCAGTTTCAGGATCAAGAGTGTGAGTGCTGGGCAGCATGGCTGTTTTTATTAGTCATATTGTGATGACTCTAGGATCAGTAATGAAAACATTACCCAGTGTTGAGTGAGGCCTAATCCCTGTGGGGAGCACAGAGGACAAGGGCCTGCCTGGGGCTGGCAGTCACAGATAAACAAGACAAAACAATAAACAGTGAAGGTGAACAAGGGCTGAGGAGGAAGAATTTAATAACCCAGGGCTCTTTTGGCAGAGGAGAATGACCCCCTTTATAGCCACCTGCCAATTCCTTTTCAGTCAACCACTGGAAGTATTAGGAAAAGAGGCCAAAAGAGATCCTTTATGCATTAAAAGCCTCATACAGCTCACGCATTTCACTGGGTTCATGGGAAATATTTTGTTGTATGTCATTCAATATGCTATTTGAATGAGTTCGACTCCACACATACTTTATAAATGGAACTTAATTTCTCTACTAATCTAAGTGGGCAATACCTCTTACCTTCAATTATATACGTTTAACTGGGGTGTAGTTAACATATTGACATGTACAGATCTTCAGTGTTCAATTTGTTGAGTTTTGATGAGTCTATATACTCTTGTGACCACCATCCAAAATAAGATATAGAACATTTTATTATTCCAGAAAGTTCCCTCAGCTCCTTTTTTTATGTGTGTCTTTTTTTTTTAATGTTTGTGTCTTTTTTTTTTTTTTTTTCGTAGAGGTTTTTGCTATAGGGTGCGTGCACTCGCCAGACAGACAGAGACAGAGAGATAGAAAGCGAGAAATCATCCCCCAGAGGGGATGGCCACGCCGCAATCTCTTCTCCTCCATTCTCCTCTCGGGATCTTGGGCACGCACGCACACGCGCCCGGCGTGAGTTTAAGCCACCGGGTCCGGGACTCGAACCGTGGTCAATTACATGGGAATCCAGTGACATAGTCATTACCCTAACTGCTGGTCCCTATGGTTCTCGGTTTAATGTTTAGGTCTATGATCCATCTCAAGTTAATTTTTGTGTATGAAATGAATAGAGATGGAAGTTTATTTTTCTCTGTATTGATTTTCAGCTGCTCCAACAGGTATTTATTACAAATACTTTCCAGGCCAGTCCCATAACCTGTTGCTTAAGGGAGCAGGATTTGAAATGGCCAGCTGCAGTTCAAATCCCAGAGCCTATGTCTTGAAAAACATGCTGGGTATGTGTGTGTGCATGATCAAAATTCTAATGGGCTAAAGAAGTGGAGGAGAAAGGATTGTGGCATGACCATGCTCCATCAAAGAGTGCTTTTTACCTCTCTCTATATATCTGTCTCTCTCTCTCTCTCCTGTGAGTACATGCACCCTCTTAGAAATTGAAAAAAAAATTTTAAATGCTTTCTTTTCTGTGTAGGGTTGACTTGACACCTCGGTTTGGAAATCAATTCACCTCATATATCTAACTGTTTCTGGACTAATCTGTTTCATTGATCTATTTGCCCATCTTTATGTTATTACTTGTGTATTGGTTCTTAAATTCAGGGTGGCAATCCCATTATATTGCCTGACCCCCTCCCCCATCCAAACATGTGGTCATTAATAGTATCTTGTATTTGTTAGTAGTTGATACTTTTTTTTTTGGTAGTCCATGGTGTAGTTGATACTTTTCAGAGCATTTAGTATATTTACAATGATTGTTAGTAATATTAATCAAATGCCTACATTTTTTATTTAATTCTTATAAGCTCTTTTATGTAAATAATATCTCCATTTTACCAGTGAATTAGCTAAGGCATAGAGTAGTTAAATAACTTAAGATCACATTGTCAGTTCTAGAGCTGGGATTCCACGCCAGCTTTAAAGGAGTAGGAGTTTTTGGTTGTCCCATACTAGAGGTACAAGGAGGTAATGTAATTTACTTTTAGCCAAAATGTTATTCTTATAGGTAATTGAGAAAGTGTATTGTTTGAAGACAAAATATGAATCATATATGTATTCAGCTAATGCTTGTGCTGTCATGTTTAGCTGCATATGGTAGAAACCTTTGAATCTGTGGACATAAAGTATTAGAAGTAAAATGTAGTTATCAATTATGTAGCAAAGAACAAACAGAGCAGCCAATGGGGGTTCGGTGAAAAGTGGAGACTGTCTGCATTTCTCACTGATCTAGTTGATGATGGAGAGTGTCCTTGCTCAGCCTGGTTGACGCACTCTTCCCTACCCCATGCCACCAGTCTGGGGGGCCGACTCCAATAAAACAAGTAAATGCTCTGAGATCCTCCCTTGCTCTCTTGGGTTCATACATGACTCTAATGAGCTGGGAGGTGGGGATCTCAATCATCTATACTTGGAACCACTGACTCTTAAAAAGGAAGGAAGAAGAGAAGGAAGGGAAGAACACCAAAGAACATTTTCTGGAGAAGCCTTCTGTAGTTTCTGAAAATGTTAGAGTCAAGAGCGTGCCACCTTGAGTTAGTTCTTTGTAAGTTTGGTTGCCTTGAGAACAGCCAGGCAGCTTCAGGTTCGGGGCAGTGCCAGCAGCAGCAGCAGGGTGGCTCACACCTCTTAATCCTTTCCCCAAGCCCAGGAGCAGAAGGGTCAAGTGTGCAGGAGGGGAAACCACAATCCAGTCAAACTAGTTTGACTTTTGAAAAGAACCTGAATTATATTCTTTCCACTTTGAAAATGTTTCTGAACTATCTCTTAAATGCCATTTTCGACTGAGAAAAGTCTTCTGAGCTACTATATAGTAAAAAATGGACCAGATTCTGGTTTAGAAATTTTACAACAATAATCACAAGAGTTGAGCTTTCATCCATTTGTCTCTTTCTTCATTGATTTATTTATCTGTCCGTTCATCATTTAGCAGGCATTTACTGAATAGCCTTGTGCTAAATGCTGTTTGTTGGATATTTGCAATCTCTGTAATATTGTCTAAGTTATTTATCTCCTGTGCTTAGAGAAAAAGCAGGTACAGGTAAGATTATGACACTGAATGGAATTCAGTTGGGGGATCAAGGAGAGACAGTGAGGGTAGGATATTCTAGCTGTACAATATATGAGAAGGATCTTCAAAAAGTCTATGAAATTGCATATTTTGAAAAAAACTGCATGGAGTTAAAAATTTTTGTACCCAAACAAACTCATGCTTTAATTCCTTTTCCCAAAGCCTTTTGGAAGTTCTCTTGTATATAGAAAGCAGACAACTATTACTCTATGGTTCTGTTGTTTTTGTTTTTTTTTCCTAAAAGAATTATTCACTTTATTTATTTATTTACTTATTATTAAATTTGACTAGAGAGTGAGGAAAAAAAGAGAAAGAGAGGACGTGAGAAAGCAAGCTGCCAGGTCCAGGACTTGAACCACAGTCAGTCATGTGGGAATTAAGCACTTTAACCACCATGCCACCTGCTGGTCCCAGGTTCTGTTTTTACATTAAGTTACCTAGAGATAATATTCCCTGGATGTTATGACATTTATTTATTTATTTTTTAGAGAGAAATTTTTGCTATAGGGTGCATGTGCTTGCTGGAGAGACAGAGAGACAAAGAAAGTAAGAAATTATCCCTTGGGGAAATGGCAATGCTGCAATTCCTTCTCCTCCATTCTCCTCCTGGAATCTGGGGCACACATACACACACGCCTGGCATGAGTTTCAAGCTAGGACTCTGACCACGTTGGCCATGTGGGAGTCCAGAGCTTTAACCATTACGTCACCCATTGGCACGATGTATTTGTTTTTATCTTCAATATTTTTTCATTAACTAGACCTGTACAACATCTTTTGGGTTGATTTGATCATATTACAATAATTTATGTTTTATGATATGATGAGTATTGGAAGGTATAGATTTAAAAAATGTAAATATTAATAATAGTCCCAGGTTCATAATCTGGTCAACTACGTAAATGCATGTAAGATTGATGAACATACCTAACCTCTTGGAGTGGGCAGGGTGGGGGTGCTAGGAACAGTATGAAACATTTCTGCAAAGCTTCTGCTAAGTTTCATCAAATAACAGCACGCTGCGGCTGTTGGTCAGCAATACCAGTTTGTGGAAACTTGTCAGCATTACTGGTTTGTGGAAGTGGCTTTACCCACTCATATCTGCTCACAGTCATTTTCTAAAATACTTTTAGGTTTTGAGCTAAAGTGCTGTTGCCACACCAGGACCCTGAATTATGGCAGATATCTGAGGCTAGGACCAGGGACTGGCAGGCTAGGCTGGAAACGGAACAAAGGGAGAGCCAGACCCAGGAGCTGGCAGGACCTGGGAGTGCTTAGAAACTAGCAGTCAAAAAGGAAGCTTGGGGAACAGTCAGAGTCAGAGGACATGCAAATGTAAGAGGTGCCTTTGGCCACACAGTGTCCAGAGAACAGTCAGGAGGCACTGGCTGCCAGGACCCCTTGATATGAAGCCCGTGGCAGCTTCTGCCTTTCCTGTGCTTCCTACAGTGTCAGGATTATCCCCAGGCATGCTGGTCAGGCGATCCTGCAGGGAGATGGCCAGCAAGTGAACCCCTAGAGATCTAATCTGTGGGGTCACAGGGGGGCAGACTCAGAATAAGAGTGGCACAAGCCCTCTTCCTCCTGGGTCTGTGCTCCGTCCCATACACTACACCACTCTGCTTCTGATCTGGAAAGCTTTTCTGCTACAATGGTGGCCCCTCATCTTCTCCCATCTCTAAGGAGATTAGTTAGTTACAAGGCAGGAAGTTGAATAGCTTCAGGCTTTAATCTCCTAGTTATTCTGAAGCTGTTTGATGTTAGCTCTTCCATCAAACCAGGGCTTTGAAAAGGGCTTATTCTTTCTCTGTGACAGAGAAATGACCAGGACATAGCCATATTTTGAAGTTCCAAGGGCCCTCACATCTGTTTGTCTCAGGCATTCTGGGTATAAATGCACATGATGATTTTTAGAGAATGTGTTTTTCTTTTATTCCCCTCTCCATTCATTTTGGTTTCTTGTTCCTGTTCCTTCTTAGCTTATTTTCATTCTATTAGGTTACAATTGGGCTGATACTTCGAGTATGCTTACGCAGCCAGTGGGGCAAAAACAGGATTAAGAAAACGGCAAAACCTGACAGCCGCTTTCATTGTTCACTTACTTACTACCGAGCACAAATATCAGGCTCATGACTATACTTGCTAGCAGCTAGGGTGATGTATCCTCTAGCTCCACCATAAAAACCTCACCACTGCAGCCAAACTCAGGCAAGTCCCGAGTCTGAATTTTAGAGTCTCAAAAAAGAAGTACAAATCGAATGCTTTGAAGACCATCCAACTAAAGTAATAAAATATGATGTAGGGCAAGTTCTTAGGGATCTATTTTACTAAAAAGAGGACAAACTCCATAATCATCCTATCAACTGTACTTACATGGCACATCAAGGAACTTTACAGCATGGAACGCTTCGTGCTGGGATTTGTTTTACAAATTCTATGTGAGTTTTACATCCTTCATTGGCTTAGTGACTTTTTCATCTGTAACCCCAAAGCAGCCATTTCTGTCTTGATTCGCGTTATGTAAAACCTGATTATAAATGTAATTGTGTCATTAGACACACGTGGGATGTGTAGTGCAGTTCTTGTGCCGTGCCCCCTCCCAGTCAAGGTGTCCTCTACTAATAGATTTAGCAGCCTTTTTGCAGATAGTCGTACTCTTCTCAGTAATCAGCTGACTCTCTGTGTTGTCCAAGAAATACAAACCCTACTCTAGCCTGGCTGAGCAGAAACAGTAGAATGTTTCGCTTGAGCTTCCTGGTTTGAATCTGGTATCCTCTTTTTTCAACAGATGATGAGTTTAAGGCCAGCAGGTGGTGTGGGGGTTAAGGTGCTGGCTGGACTCTCTCATGGCTCTCTGCAGTTCGAGTCTCAGACCTGGTGGCTTAAAAATCACACTGGGCACATGTGTGTGTGCACCCAAAACCTGAGAAGAGAATGGTGGAGAAGGGATTGCAGTATGATCATTCCCTCTTGGGGGGGATTTCTCACTTTCTCTCTCTCTTTCTGTCTTTCTCCAGTGAGCCCACGTGCCCTCTGACAAAAACCAAAACCAAAACCAAATCAAACCAAACCAAAACAAAAACCCAAAAAACTAAACAACAACAACAACAAAAACAACTTATAGCTCTGAGTTTGATCACCTCACCACTTACCTTTGCCTTACAGAACTCTTTAATCATTGTTAAATGGGGGTCCCAAGAGAAGCTCAGTCTGTTATTTTGAGGCTCAGATCAAAATATGATATTTTGTTTAATTTATTTCATTTCAATTTTTTTTAAAGTTTATTTCTTCCATGAAGTAGAGAGAGAACACCCCCAACAGGGTGTGAACCATGATTTCCCCCACCCTCAGCTTCAGCAAGCGCCCAATCATGGGCTCACACATGCCTTTTATACTCAGGTAGGTCTCTCGATGCAAACCTGGGACCTTCCCATACGGTTTGGCCCCACATAAGGCTGTATTCCACTGTTGTGCCACTATCCAGCCCCCTAAATAAGACATCTTAGAAGTGAAGTTAGATAAGGACAAGGATTCAAAGAGGAGAAGTAAGGTGAGGGCTTGGGGCAACACGCCTGCCTGGTGTGTTCTAGAGAACACTGCAAGTCCTGTCACAAAGGCCTCCAATTAAGCCTCAAAGCACAATCAATTTCCCTCTTATCCACAGCGAATGTTCTATCTTTCTAAGGAGGCAGCATATGGGAGCTGCTGGGAAGGCCTTCCAGTCCAATTAAAAGGCAGATAGATCAGAGAGTACGGGGCTCCTGAAGCTGTCTGATCTTTTGCCTATGATTTGTCTCAAGTGCAACTGACAGCCCCAACTCGCAATTACGATGCAGAGACTGGTATAGCTGGAGACCGGTCCAACACGGAGGGAAGGTTTGACCATTTACATGCAGTTAATTATTAAAGGCTGTCAGATGTCAGAATGGGAATTGGTAATATTGTGGTTAAACGCCCACCACATGTCTAATTTGAGTTGTGCCCACTACCTCCAGTACCAGTTCAAATTAAGTCCACATTAATGTCTGATGACTCACAGCTGTGCAGCATACAACTTTGCGCACTCCGGGGGTGGGAGGGGAATTTGCATATTAGCGAGTGCCAGATCATGATGATGAAAGATGTGTATTTCTCTTTGTTGGAATAGGCACCGTGTAAAGCCACAGTGAGCATTCCTACTATTATAACTATTTTAAAACCATCTTCATGCTCAAGAAAATGTTGATCGCTACATTATCTTTTTGGCGCAATTAATCCAGTTTAAGAAAGGCAATTCCAGGTGAAACCATATGCGTGTTGTTAATGGGAGCCAAATAAGCCCCAAAGAGCTCAGAATATGGCCAAATGAGAGCTGAAATAAAGTGTGTCTCTATCATAATTCTCTCCTGAGCTTGATGAGAGTTCGTGTCTTAGACTGTCTAGATACTCTTTATTTATAGATTTCTTTTTGGATGATTATGATTTTGAATACAGTAGGCCCCTGGAACTATGGCTGTGGTGCCCACCTGCCTAGCATTTGGTGAAAGGAGTTCTCCGGGGGGTCTTCCACTGTGCCAATGCTCTCCCAGCAGGGTTCCACCCATCCAGACAGGCAGAGAGCAGGTGTCACTCGGCTCGGAGGTGCACTTTGATGGTGTCTGGGGACTTCAGAAGCTTTGAGAGAGATGGCTAATTTCCAGCAATCCAGAGGGCTGTATGGGGAACCCCTCATGCAGAAATATTTTGGGGTCCTGGGCCTACATATGGTTTTGTGATATGAGGTAAGTGGAGGGGAATGGAAATTGGTGATGGGAGCCAGTTGGGCATATTGGCCCATCATGCCCTTGGCCATTCTGTGGGCTGGTTTGTACGAAATTCCAGGCTTAGAGGGAAACTAGCACAAGGCATTATTTGTGCTATAAATAATAACACTTAGTAAGATTTAAGCAAGACTCCTTTATTGATAAAACAGGAGGCGTAGAGTGTATTTTAAGAAGAAATCATTTTATCAAAAGCAAATGAAAGCTTTGAAAAGTTATACTCACTCGTGGCAACAGAGGTATTCTGTTTTACCAAATAATAATAATTTGCTGAATGATTGATGAAAAAAATAATAGGATTTCGATAAAATTTAATTATTTTTAATAATGACCAAAGGAGCATTTATAAGGTGGATGTGATTGTTTCACGTGCTTGGGTTTTTGTACTAAACAGACAACCAGGCTGTGGGATGGAGCACTCGCTGGGGCCAGGAGACGATCTATTTCCCTAGAGTGGCTAAAAAAAGCCTGCGTGGGGAGGCAGCCTCCCAGAGAGCAGGGGCCAAGTACAGGCCTCAGCCTGGCCATTCTGGTCAGTGTTCTCTTTCTGTTTTCCAAGTGGGTGATTAGGAAGCCTGAACATAATGACCTGTTCTGCACAGAGATCACAGTGCCTGTGGTTTCCAGAAGCTGCTGCTGACATTGTCTTGACAAGGGCCCCAGCTCAGGGGTCACTTGAGTTGGAGCTGCGGACTTGGTGCCCTGAGAAAACTTCAGCACTGGGAATCTGAGTGTATCATGGAGTGTGGGGTTGCTTGCTTTCATCAGGTTTTGTGTCTGCCCTGGACTCTACTTCTTTGCTCATCATTTATTGAAAGTAGAGTTATTTGGGAACCAGCAGTTAGCGTAATGGCTGTGTCGCTGGATTCCCACGTAGTCGACCACGGTTCGCGTCCCAGACCCGGTGGCTTAGAACTCACGCCGGGCACGTGTGCGTGCGTGCCCAAGATCCCGAGAGGAGAATGGCAGAGAAGGGATTGCGGCATGACCATCCCCCCTGGGGGGTGATTTCTCGCTTTCTGTCCTTATGTCTCTCTCTCTGTGTCTGGTGAGCGCATGCGCCCTATAGTGAAAACCTCTAAAAAAATAAATAAATAAATAAAAAATTAACATAAAATAAAAATAAAAAATAAGAAAAAAGAAAGTAGAGTTACTTTGTGCTGGCGCCCAGAGACATGGTCGTGACTGAGGAAACCATGATGTTCCCTCAGTAATAACCAGGAGAAATGACTGTACAGTAATAATTCTGCCTTAGGGGCCCATCTGAAACCAACAACATGTGGTGTGACTATAACACTCATGTGATGGTACGTCTGGTTCCAAAGTCACTTTTCTTTTTGGTTTATTCCTCTGTTCCTGTTTTCAGAAACAATGAATAGCCCCACCCTTCTGTGCTGTTGGCAATTTTTCTACCTTTCTAAACCATAAGTCTTGTTTTATTCATTTGCTATAAGCATGTGTGCTTGCCAGAGAGAGACAAAGAGAGAGACGGAAAGTGAAAAATCACTTCCTGGAGAAAGTGGCCATGCTGAAATTCCTTCTTTTCCACTCTCCTCTCTGGAATTTAGGCTTGCACACACATGATTCTGGTGTGTTTTTCAAGCTGCCAGGTCTAGGATTCGAACCACTCAGTCAGCCATGTGGGATCCAGTTACCTTAATCTCTGTACAACCTGGTGACCTTTGATATCAAATTTCTTAAAAGACTAGCTTCCTAGGTGGTTGATGATGTAGTACAAAGATGGGGCTAGTTGGGGCCAGCAGGTGGTGTGGTGTCTGGGGTGCTGGACTCCCACATGGCTGATTGCGGTTCAAGTCCTGGACCTGGCAGCTTGCTTTCTTACCTTCCCTCTTTCTCTCTTTCTGATGACTATAGCAAGTTAAAAAAAATAAGACATCAGGAAATAAAAGATGGGGATAGAAATTACATTTGTGTTGTAATGTGTGCCAGGACTCATAAAGAACAGTTCCCAGGAAAAAGATAAATATCTGTATCAAAATGATACAAGCTGATAACTTTTACTAAATGAAAAGGTGGTGGGGAAGAGTTGCAGAACATTCCAGTGAGGTTTACTCTGGCTGCTAGATGTGATCCTTGGCTTGGGGGTGAGCGGGTTCCCTGGTCCTGAGGAATGAAGTGCACCAGGAGCTGAGGGGGGCTGTCAAGTTCAGCCCAGACCTTACTCTTCCCTCCTTCCCTAGCTGCATGGCCTTAAGCAAGTTACCTAGCTCTTTAGCATCTCAGGTATTGGGTGTGCAAAATAGGGTAAATAACAACACTCGCAATGGTTTTGTTATAAGAAACCTGTGACACAGCTGCATAGAAGAAGCTATCTCCGGGACCAGCAGGTGGCGTGGTGGTTAAGGCGCTGGACACTCCCACATGGCCGACCAAGGTTCAAGTCCTGAATCTGGTGGCTTGCTTTCTCACTTCCTCTCTCTCTCAGTCTCATCCTCTGTCTCTCTCTGGTCAAACTAAAAAATAATAATAATAATAAATGAATGAATAAATTAAATAAAATAATTTTAAAAAAGAAGCTATTCTGGTGCCAGACACACTGCAAGGACCAAACTCACGTGTCTTTCCTTCCTTTGTCTTTTCCCTGCAACTTTCTGTTACGATAGCTTAATGACAATATCTTTTCTTTTAGTTATTATATACAGTTTTCATACAGACGACTTTTATTTTGTAAAGAATTATTCATTTAATGTATTACTTTTATTTTTAAATTTGCTATAGAGCACATGCACTGACGAGAAAGAGAGAGAGAGAAAGTCTAGTGCCTTAACCACCACACCACCTGCTGGCCCTGAGATGATTATTTTTGATAATGTATTTACTTTTTAGCACTTACCACAAATGCCACTAGCTTATTGTTTATGTACCTATCCGTTCCATATTTGTCTTCTCTGAGGGCAGGGCCATGGCTGTCCTGCTCAATTCAGTATTTGTGGGGAGAGGCTTTCAACAAGCACAGAGGATCCACTCAGCAATATTTGTTGGCCAGAAAGATGTATCTGTACAAAAACCTAGACTCATTTGGAGTGGAAAAGGAGACCTACTGGAAAGATAAGTGTTTGGTAGACAAAAAATTGTAGCTGTCCACCAGCCTAGATCTTCTGATTCCTGCTCTAACACTCAGCCAATAAATCTTCTTGGTTCTCGGTAGGACTGAGTTTTTGCCAGCAGGCTCTTGTCGGTACTCAGATTCCTAAGAGGGAGGTCAGGTTAGATGAAAGGATAGCAAGGAAAATCAGGGAAAAGTTCATTGAACTAGAAGCCTTATCATTTCTGCTTGGAAAACCTTGGGACAAATTAACCGTGTGCCTTAATTATCAGCCTCATCTGGGTCATGTTTCCTACACTTCAGCCCTGTTGAATTCTTTTTCGCATCGGGTTTTGTGTACATGACATTTCTTTTATCTTTTCTGTCACCCACTGCCACACACTGTCTCCTTTGCCTACCTAATTCTCATTTATTCCTTAGATCTCCGCTTAGAGGCCGCTTTCTGAACCACACAGATGTAGGTTAGCTCCTGGTTTTGGTGCTTCCAAATTGTGTATTTCACCATTTCTTGTAAACTGTACCGTGTTGTACTGTCATTTCCCCACTTAGGTGTGTTCCTCTCCAAACCCCAGGCTTCCTAAGAGCAGTAAATGCATTTATTTCATATACTCAGGACCCAGCACTGACAGAAATAGGTGCTCCAATTTTTTTTTTTTTTCTCGTTGACTAGAACTATGAAGTAGAATAAAAGTCTTGTTAAATCCTTCTTCCCCATTGGTAACCACTTTTATTATCGGCTAAGCAGATTAAATCATCCACTTACAGACACTATACCTGTGTCTGTCACATGGACACTTGACAGTATAGCTATATAAAGATTAGAGAAAATGTTTTGAAATAAGAAATACACTAGACTTTCTATCCCACTTGGAAAATAAAACAGGTACCGGTCTTCTCTACAGGGGTCTGGCTTTTTGAAAATGAGATGAATGCAGTTGGTCTGACCTCTCTTAAATCCCCTCTTGTTTCTACATTGATTATTTGGATTTTGCGTGACTCCATCACTTTAGCTCCATTTATAAAGGAAAGAGGCCTGCCCTCTGGGATGCATCTTTCCCAGATCTCTAGCACAGGTGAGCAACGCAGCATGCACACATTGGGTCCTAGATGGGTTATTTGGGAGCTTTTTGGTGAAATGAAGTCTGAAAACTTTCAGGGTTTCTGGGATCTAAGCAACCAGGAACAATTCCCCACTGTTTTCAACTAAGGCAAACCGAAAGAAAAAAAAAAAAATGCAAGGGGGTAGGGGGAGGAGAAACCCTGGTCTCTGATAAATAACCTTTCCATATGAAGTGCACATCAGTCTGACACAAGTAATTAGCTGTCAGGTGCCGGGCTTTGCTGTCAGAGGCCAATTTTCAGATTAGTGTTAATTGCAGGGGGGCCTGGCGGCCTTTGCTCTCACCCCTCCCCAGCCTGCTGCTGGTGTCCCTGTGGCCTAGAGTAATGGAGCTGGCAAAGTGGACTCAATTACTGGCCAATGAAGATTTTCCCACAGGTCTGGGCTTGGGAAAGGAGGGCCATTTCTGCTGCCTAGACAGCTGGCCTGACCGTCCACTGGGAAGGGAGCCTGCCGGAGGAGATGGGCATGCTCAGGGGTAGGCCGCTGACAGCCTATACATTATTGACAGGATTTGGCCGGGAGGCGCCCCAGCTACCTCCCTTTCTCTGGCCCTGAGCCTGCGCTGATGACTTCTTTATCTCTTCATCTTGCTGCTCGAATGAAAGTATAAGCACAGAACAACCGAAATCCAACTTGCTTGCGGGTTTTAACCCAAGAGGCAAAAGTAACATGAAGATGGCATATTATTCTTTCAATCCAACAGCAACATTTAGAAATAAGTTATTTGTGCAGTTTGCCTATTACCTTTTTGTTTTTTGTGGTTAGGGTTGTGTTTTGCATCCTTTCAGTTCATTCGAGGTCACAACCTACAATTCGTGATGTACCTGTGCTGCCGCTACCTGGGTTATGTTGTCACTTTCAAAGTTTCCAGATATGTTGGGCTTTCGTCAAAGTAGGATTCATTTGGGATTGCATTCCAAAGATCCATGCCCCTAGCTTTGAGGAGAGCAATAATCATAACATCTGCATGAAGCTGTTTTGCTCTGAATTATCTTCTGTGGTTTATACCTTTTGCTGAAATTTTGGGCAAGAACTGTTTGAATACAGGAAGCTGCTTTTTTATTATTCTTTTTTTTTTCTTTTTTATGCAGGTCAACACAAACAAATAATCCCACATTGTTCTGACAGCATCACTGACCATTCAAAAGCAAAGAGCTCAATTAGACCAAGTGTCTGAGCCCATTTACCAATGATTTAAACATTTCAGAGAAACTCTAGGGTTGTTAATGTTTATTTCTTTCTTTCATGGCAACAGAGATACAGTCAGGGAGACAGCAGCCCAGCACCGTGTCAGTACCACAATCCGCACCCAGTGTCAGTCAGCCCCTTGATCATGACCACTTGTACCCGGCATATTCTGGTGGCAAACCTGGAAGCTTCCCATCTGGGCCAGTCTCCAGAATGTCATGTTTTACCACTGTCACTGTTTGGCTCCAGAAATTTTAGTTTTTGAAGAATACATTGAACTAACTTTCTACTTGAAAGGCACTAAAACAAGACAAGAAAAACAAATTGAAAGACGTGAAAAGTAGTGCCACATTATAAAAACTTAAAATATTTATACAGGAAAAGATTTTCATAATAACCAATTATTTGATTTCCTGTTTGTTTATTTAAGGAAACTAACATTCAGGCTGAATTCTTTTTTTTTTTTTTTTCTCTCTACTTTGTACAGAAAATTTCTTTAGAGAAATTTTAGAGAGAGTTTATCTTATAATTGAAAGTCTTTGGTTATAATCACTCTGTTCAAAATTAAAGTGATCAAATAACCATGAGTCTATAATGCTGAGAGAGATAGAGAGAGAGAGAGAAATGTTACAGTAAAATAGGTTCAGATCCTTTGAGTAACAAGTTTCAGTTGTTAGGCCCAAAAGATCTCTTAGAAACATAACAATTGGGTTGAGAAATGCAAGTCTGAGACCCACCTAGCTAAACCTCTTGGAATAAAGAAAAGTCATCAGGGACCAGCAGATGGCATAATGGTTACATTACTAGACTCTCAAAAAGTCGACTGTGGTTCGAGCCCTGGACCCAGTGGCTCAAAGCTCATGTGGGCGTGTGTGTGTGTGTGTGTGTGTGCCAAAGATTCCGAAAAGAGAATGGAGAAGGGATGGTAGTGTGGTCATCCTCCAGGAAGTGATTTCTTGCTTTCTGTCTCTTTGGAGAGTGCATGCATGCTGTGGAAAAATCTCCCCCCCAAACCCCTCCCCCCCAATAAAAAAGGAAAGGTGATCATAGTCAGACTGCCCTTTCTCTCTCTTGTAATAATTGGTTCTTGGCTCTTTGTCCTAGAGGAAGACTGGAAGGAAGGGGCAGAGAAGGTAGAGTTAGGAATCTTCTCACCTGCTCTGTGCATAGGCTAGGAGGGCTAATGGGTGGCCTCTTTCAAGTTACACCTGTGACATTTTAATGATTCTAAATCCCAGAATAAAGGGTTTGTGACCAAAGTTCCATTGTGCAATGTCTTGGCTAACCTCTACAAAATCTGGAATCCCTGGTGGTAGACATTTAAAATAATCCTGTCAATAGTCTTCTTTTGTGAGGAATCACTCCTAGTCATTTGATGGATTTTGCTACTGTAGTTTCTGCTTCTAGAACATGCACCAAGTTTATTTCATGATTTTATTGGTTGGAAAATGCTATTCTCCCTATTTTAAAAACGGGAGATGTGGTACTGGCAGATGCATAATGGTTACATCACTGGACTCCCACCTAGTCGACTGTGGTTCAAGTCCTGGACCTGGTGGCTTGAAACTCATGCTACGTGGGGCCGGCAGGTGGTGTGTGTTTAAGGGTGTTGTACTCTCACACGGTCGACTGCAGTTTGAGTCCTGGACCTGGCAGCTAACTTTCTCACTTCCCCTCTCTCTCTCTCATGCTGGACGTGTGTGTGTGTGTGTGTGTCCAAAATCCTAAGAGAAGAACGGAGAAGAAGGGATTGCAGTGTGACCACCACCCCTGGGGGGTGATTTCTTGCTTTCTGTCTCTCTGTCTCTCCATCAAGTGCATGCGCCTATAGTGAAAATCTCTCTTTAAAAAAAGGAGATGTAAGGCCAGGGTACAGGTTGCTCGTCTTTCCATCATAGTGTCCTGACAAACTTATGAGAACATTTACCATGCCCTAAGACTTTCTTCTATGCCTCTTCTTTGTCACTCCTCAAGAGCAGGACTTTTCATTTCTATTTCCATTCTAGACATCAAGTAAACAGAAAGCTATCAATAAATAAATGTCTGGTAAGTGGACAAATAAATAAAAAAGGGGGGGGAGAAGGGAGGGAAGAACAGAAAGAGAAGACAACACTACCTTACAGGTATAACTCACCTGCCTAGAAATAATGGCACATTTCTGGAATGTGTAGGCCAAGTCACCCTCCAGCTTGTCCTTAGACTCCTACTTCTGCCTCTAGACATAGAACTTAAATTTAACTCACAAAGCTTCAGCACAGACCTAGGGATTATTTTTAAAGTATGTCAAGTTGAGCCATCAACTGTACAATCAATTATAATTTGTAGCTATGACTTTGTGAGACTTCATATAAATTTAATGGATACCAATTGCTCCAAGACGGTTGGATGTAAGACATGCCACATTTCCTTTCCTTTCCTTTCCTTTCCTTTTTTTCTTTTTCTTTATGCCCCCCCACATAGGGCATGTCTGCTCACGAGAGAGAGAGAGAGAGAGAGAGAGAGAGAGAGAGAGGAAAAGTGAGAAATCACTCCCTAAGGGGAATGGCCATACTGCAATCCCTTCTCCTCCATTCTGGGCACACATGCATACACACCTGGAGTGATATTTAGTCTTCCAGGTCCGGGTAGATTGAAATGGCAGTTGGCCATGCAGGGGTCTAGCACCTTAACCACTACACCACCCGTTGGCTCCCCACATTTATTTTTCAAAAACCAATGAAGTTCAGCCTTTAGCAATCTAGTTTGAGGCACCTCCAGTTTCAGTTATTATTTTGGAGTTTTTAATTCCTCCTCCTTGAGATCATTCAAGGTTTCTGGGGGTTGTGTAATCCAAGGAAATGGAGAAGGCCTCTGGTTTTTAGCTTAACAGATTTGTTGAAGAGAAGCTCATTACAAAAACTCCTTTATCCTCTCTCTATTGCTGAGTGGGGCAAGCCAGAATATGAAAGAAAGATATTGTATGTATCCACTTAATATATACCAACTATCTGCACTTTGTGGTAGAGATTGAAATATTGAATGGGATAAAAGCAGTGAAAATAGTTAGGGATGCTGAAGACAGTGTGGAACGGGGCACGAGAAGGGAAGAGTATGGAGTAGGATAGCAAAAGAACAAATAGAGAGGCATGACATTAGTGGGACACAGAAATGGTTTATTACCTGTTGATAATGACGTGTATAGTATTCTCAACTGGACTGGTCTGAGAAGTATTTCATGTTGGGTAAAGTCTTTTTACAAGCAAAATTATAAATAGTGATTGAATGTTTAAAAATAATGAGAATAATAATAATCATCTGGGAAAAATGATGAAAAGCTGTTTGATGATGATGTGGATAGTAATATCTTTGTCTTGACTGATATGCATGGTATTCCTCTGGAAAAAGAAATGTAATACACTGTAAAGTTATGTGTGATTCAATGTACTATAAACAAGATTATGATAATAATAATAATTTTAAAAACTCCTTTATCCTCTCAAAGAAAGGTGACTTCTCTGGAGTGTCACACCCTCACCCCCCGAACCTCAGACACCAACCACAGCCATTGAGAGCCATGGAACTTTGTGTAGGTTCTCACACACGTTTCCACTCTGTCTGGAGTCCTGCTATCCCTCAGGAGTAACTGTTTAAAGTGAACTGAGGTCCATCAGTCTAGTCATAGGATAACTTCTCTAAATTTCAGATGAAGGGATGATATTGAGAGCATCTCTATCCTTTCTCTTTCTGAGATTAAAAAGCTGTTGCTTACCTTAAGGGAAGTTTTTCTAATAAGGAAGAAAGACCAATAAACTTTTTTTAAAAAGAATGATTTTAACTTTATTTATTTACTTATTTTAATTTGGCCAGAGATGGACAGAGTGAGGGAGAGAGGAGGAGGAGGAGGAGGAAAGAGAGAGAGAGAGAGAGAGAGAGAGAG
>NW_006206301.1:879687-881357 GCF_000334495.1 Tupaia belangeri chinensis | reverse complement strand
GAGTGAGAAAGCAAGCCACCAAGTCTGGGACTTGAACTGCAGTCGGCCATGTGGGAGTCCAGTGCCCTTAATCACCACACCATTTGCTAGCCCAAGAAATAACCTTTTAATTCACAAATTAAAAAAAAATATATCTGTTTATATACCAAATACTCTAATGTGTGATGCAGATGATGTCGTACATGGAGAGGCCTGGTGTAGGGGAAAGCCATTTTCTAAAATAATGAATTATTTTGATTATCAGAAAGCATTTTGAGATATATGAACAGCCAAAAAGCATATGGAAAAATGTTCAACATCTCTTATCATGAGGGATATGCAGATTAAAACCACAATGAGATACCACCTAACACCTGTCAGAATGGTGAAGATAAAAATAAAAAATATGATAAGTGTTGGTGGGGTTGTAGTGATAGGGGAACTCTCCTTTGTTGGTAGGAATATAAATTGGTCCAGGCACTGTAGAAAACAATATGGAGGTCGTCAAAGACCTACAAATAGAACTACCATGTGATCCATCAATTCCACTCCTGGGTATCTACCCAAAGGATAGGAGAATGCTTAGTAGGAAAAGTGCTTGAACATCTGTGCTTATCGTGGCATTATTCATAATTGCTAAGACATGGAACAAATCCAAATGTTCACGAACAGATGAATAGATTAAAAAAATGTGGCACATATACTCCATGGAATACTACTCAGTCAGACAAAACAACAAGACATTTGATGGAAAGTGGACAAATATGGAAGTTTTATTGCTGAGTGAAGCAAGTCAGGCTATGAAAGAGAGACATTGTATGTCTCCACTTAACATATACTGACTGTCCGCACTGTATGGTAGAGACTGAAAGACTGGAGGACATAAAAGCATTGAAAATAGTTATGGACACTGGAGACAGTGTGGAAGGAGGGTGGGAGAGAGGAAGATTGTAGGGAACGAAATTAGGGAGAAAAAAATAGAGAGGTAAGATATTTGCAGGACACAGAAATGGTTTATTACCTATTGATAATGTGTATAGTATTCTCAACTGGATTGGTCTATTTCATGTTGGGTAAATTCTTTTTACAAGCTAAATGATGTATATGCAATTAAATATATTAAAATAATAATAATAAGAAGAAAAATAAAAAGAAGTTAAGAATTCTAAGAGTCAAAAAAAAAAAAAGAAAGCATTTTGAAGCAGAAATTTTACATATACAGGTCATTCCTTTGCACTTTGGCCATTCAACTCTATTCACATATGTATGTAACAGGGATATTATTTTTACAGATACTAAACTGATGCATTTTAATTCTCTTCTTCATAGTTCCCACCATCTGATAACTTCCTGCACCTAATAAATCAATCAAGTCAAGAAGGGCAGAATAGGGTGAGCCCTCAAAATAGGATTTGAACCAAGAGAAAGGTCAGCTCTATAGCCTAGTGGTTAAGGGATATGGATTTCATGTGGGTGACTGAATGATTCAAATCTTGGCCCTGTAGCTTGAAAAACGTGCTGAGCTCATGTATACATGTGCCCCAAATCTTGACAGGATAGAGAAATGGAGGAGTAGGGATTGAAACATAGCCATGTCCCACTCATTGGGAAGATTCTTTTTTTTTCTCTCTCTCTCTATTTCTCTGTCACTCTCTGGTGAGTGTGTGCACCCTTTGGCAATGGGGTTGGGG
>NW_006206301.1:871207-879676 GCF_000334495.1 Tupaia belangeri chinensis | reverse complement strand
TGTTCTAGATTCCTTTGGTTTCTCTTTGATTCTTCAAGAGCTAGCTTTATAATTCCATCAGATTATAAAGTTTGCCCCATAGTTTATTTATTGTTACAGTTTTTTTTCCCCTCTTTTTTCTTCTTTTTTGGCACAGAGACAGAGAGAGACAGTGAGAAGGAAAGTGAGAAATCACCCCTGGAATGGCCATGCTGCAATCCCTTCTCTTCCATTCTCCTCCTGGGTTTTTGGTAAGGCGTGCATACATACCTGGTGTGAGTTACAAGCCACCAGGTCCAGAACTCAAACCATGGTCTACCATATGGGAGTACAGTGCTTTTAACACCATTTCATCTGCTGACCCCTGTCCCATAGTTTAAACACCTGTCCAAAAGACAAAAAATTGTTAAATTCAGAGGAAGGTTATAAGCCAGTGTATGTGGAGCAGACAGATGGAGAGAGAGGAAGATAGGGAGGAGAAGAGTTAAAGTGCTATTTCGATCTCTGCTCTGTAGGTTTCAGCCTCAAGAGGGATACATAAATGAGATAAAGCTGACAGCCACCTAGGTCTGGGGTTTCTTTCCTTGCTCCTCATCCGGGACTTGGGAGTGAGTCAGTTTGTGGGGCCCAGAACCATCATTAAACATAGTTTAGCTGGTGGAGCAGTGTAGTTAGATGGAAAGGGTCTTGGGTAGGGCTGTTCTTGGCTTGCACATGACATGGATGTCCAATGGTGTCAGTGCTTCCCCAGGCAGCCTGCTGTAGGAGAATAGGGTGGCCTTATGAAAAGCCTGGAGGAGGCCAAGGACCACAGATTTGGCAGACCAGATAGAGGATGGGGCTGAAACTCAGAAAAACCAATGCCAATGAAAACCAAGGGGAAGCTTAATCAGCAGGAGGGGCCCCGTGCCCTGCCTGGGCTGAGAAAGAATAGACTGTAAGTTTATCAGCTGCGCATGTCAGCGACAGACACCAGCTGAATGCCCAGGAACCACTCAAGCCAATGATTCCCCTGGGGACCTCAGAACAGCCTCTCTGCAGCTGGTCCAGAGAACAGCAGGCCAGTCCAGAGACCCAGTCACCCTCCTCTGTGAGGTCACTGGGCCATCCAGTATGCCCGGCCAGCCTTGGAGAGGACTGAGGGAGGGAAAACATACAGGGAGAGACTGAGTATCTCCTAACGAACTAAGTGCATCACACTGGACTAGAGTTGAGATAGAGATTTAGTTTTTTTTTTTTTTTTTTTTTCCCCCCCATTTTTTAGCCAATAGGACACAATCAAATTAAATGCAGAAGAAAAAAAAATTGCCTCTGTAGGTCTGATTTGCAGCGTGATAATTTGCAGTCCCTCTATTCCTGTTTGGCCTCAGTTTCTTCAACCCGCTAACCTGTAATTAGGCACATGTACTTGGACTAGAGGGTGGGAAGCACCACAATGAGAAACGAGCAAGATTCTCCACCTTTTGGGCCTCTGTTTCCTCGTTGATGGAATGACAGTGGGAGTTAAGGTGTTCTCTGATGCTTTCCCTCCCCATACAAAATTCCGTAACTAAGTAGAAAAAAGAACACATGCTCCACAGTCTTCTGTGGAATGATTTTGCTTTCCATATCTTTCTACCACAGTCTTCTAGTGGCAGAGAAGAGAGCTTGTACCTTTCAGGGTGGGTGGTCATGGGTATGGCTAAAACCATCCCACCATGGTTGGGAATTTTCTCTATGTCCTGTGTTTTATCTTGAAAAATGGATGCAAGGCCAGCTCATACCCAGGTGGTTAAGGTGGCTGGATTCCACATGGTCAAGCACATGGTTCAAGTCATAGAGCCAGCTTCTTGAAAAACACACCTGGCGTGTATGTGTCCATGTCCAAAATTGCAAAAGGAGGAAGAAACAGAGAAAGGACTGCACGGCGACCGTTCCCCATGGGGGGTGCTTTCTCGCTTTCTCTCTCTCTCTGTTCCTCTTGCTCTCATGTGCTCCCAGGAGTGCATGTGCCCTCTGGTAAAATGTTTTTAAAAAGCATGTAAATATTGCATTATATTTCATAATGTATGTGTTTGCTTTAATATAAAAACAATGTTTTATGGGACCGATGGTGGTACAGTGGTACTATAACTGAGCCCACAAGAGAGGCACCTAGGTTGGTTCTGGCACCACTCTGTACACATGGGGTTTGAGCCTTCTGGCTGAGACTGGCATGGATGGCAGTGTGTAGACTCTGTGGGGAGTGCCTCTCTCTCTCTGTTTCTCTCCTTATCTCTTGGGAGAAAGAAAGAGAGAAGCTTAAAAGCAATGTTTAAAAAATAATTATTTTATTTAACTTTATTTATTTATCTATCTATTTATTTTTAATTTGACTAGAGAGAGACAGAATGAGAGAGAGAAAGAGAGAAAGTGATATAGCAAGCTGCTTTGGAACTGCAGTCGGCTATCTGGGAGTCCAGCACCCTTAACCACCATGCCTCCTGCTGGCCCCTAAAAGCAATTTTTTAAAAGAAAAGTTGCTTTAAATGATTTCTGATCGACAGAAACTAATGACCTGGAAAATACACCACTTTTTTCTATGGCTTGGACCATTCCCCGAGGTGCTGTTCATAGCCTGGGGAATACTTTTGCAAAGCTCAGATTGGGAATACAGTGAGCATTTGCTTAGTCTGCATATTGTTCAATGTCGAAATTCAAGCTCTAGACCTGGCATAATGGTTATGTCACTGGACTCCCAAGTGGTTGACCCTGATGCAAGCTACAGACCTGGCAACTTGAAACAATGACCAAAAGAAAAGCCTCTTCACACTCAGCTTCTCAGGAGGGCTTCACTTTCCTCATGAAAAAATGTCCTTTTCTTTTGATGGTAGTTGTCCTTGAAGAATTAACAGAGGCGCTGCTTCTCCAAGAGGCAGGGTGGGATTGTGTCACGGCCCACACCTGCCTGCCTTCCTCCTCTTCTTCTTCTTTTTTTTTTTTTTTTTAAAGAGATTTTTGCTATAGGGTGTGTGTGCTTGCTGGAGAGACAGAGAGACAGAAAGCAAGAAACCATCCCCCAGGAGGGCTGGCCATATTATAAAATCCCTTCTCTTCCAATCTCCTTTTAAGATTTTGGGCACACACCCATACATGCCTGGCGTGAGTTTCAAGTTGCCAGGTCCGGGACTTGAATTGCTGTCGACTGCTTGAGAGTCCAGTGACATAACCATTATGCCATCTGCTAGACCCAAGGACATGATCCTTAATTCCTGTGAATATTGCTGGCTCCTTGAAGGGGACAAATTCTGTGTGTGTTGTCAAAGGAGGCTTCGTGAACAACTAGTGGAAAAATCACTGCCACTTTTTCTTTTGCATTTCCACATTTCTAGTTTTCTTACCTTGCTCTTCCTGATTAAATTCTCATCCTTTAAAAAAATATATTGAGGCTGAATACAGATGAATATCCTCTTCAGGATCCTGTTGGGTAGTTCTGTGCCCTTATTAAGGATGTGAGGGAGTAAGTAGGTGAGCCTGCACATGTGCGCACACACATTCACCCTCACATGCCCTAACCACCAGCCTGGCCCCACAGCAAACACGATGAATTCACATCCTGAGGGGGGGTGTACCACCAGCAAAATCTGACCGGAGGAAACAATTTCAATTCAATCAGAGGCCTCCTGTGGCTGCAGTTTACAAGGAGTGCTGCCAAGTCCCACTCGTTGGCGGACAAACTGTGCAGACTTTGGGCCTGTTGGGAGGGTGAGGCGAGTTTCTTACTTTCGAAAGAGGGTTGATCCAAGATGTTTGTATTATTTCAATACTGTTTTTCCTGGGGAGCCAAGGGTTGGTGGGATGGGGGGGCGGTGGGAAGGTTTTTTTTTTTTTCCTTGTTCCTGATATTTTCCAGAGATCAAAATTAAAACACAATGCACCAAGAGTAATCAACAAGCCTTCAGAAGAATTGTGTGTACTTTTAACTTCTATAAAAACCCACACAACACTTTTTTAGCCTTTAATTATGTGCAGAGGTATGAGCAGGGAGATTTCGATCTCGGCCTAGACGTCAGCTTCCTAAGCATGTGTAGCCGGTATTATGGAGACTCTGTAACACCAGTGAGGGTTTTTCATTTGTCTGTTTGAATTTGGTCCAGAAGTCAATTCCTGTTCTTTGGAATGTTTCTGTGTGATATCACATGTAGACATGGGCACACTTATGATTTTATTGTCCTTATTTTAAAATTGTATCTTTTATTTTTTAGAGAGACAGAAAGCAAGAAACCATCCCCCAGGAGGGCTGGCCATATTATAAAATCCCTTCTCTTCCAATCTCCTTTTAAGATTTTGGGCACACACCCATACATGCCTGGCGTGAGTTTCAAGTTGCCAGGTCCGGGACTTGAATTGCTGTCGACTGCTTGAGAGTCCAGTGACATAACCATTATGCCATCTGCTAGACCCAAGGACATGATCCTTAATTCCTGTGAATATTGCTGGCTCCTCGAAGGGGACAAATTCTGTGTGTGTTGTCAAAGGAGGCTTCGTGAACAACTAGTGGAAAAATCACTGCCACTTTTTCTTTTGCATTTCCACATTTCTAGTTTTCTTACCTTGCTCTTCCTGATTAAATTCTCATCCTTTAAAAAAATATATTGAGGCTGAATACAGATGAATATCCTCTTCAGGATCCTGTTGGGTAGTTCTGTGCCCTTATTAAGGATGTGAGGGAGTAAGTAGGTGAGCCTGCACATGTGCGCACACACATTCACCCTCACATGCCCTAACCACCAGCCTGGCCCCACAGCAAACACGATGAATTCACATCCTGAGGGGGGGTGTACCACCAGCAAAATCTGACCGGAGGAAACAATTTCAATTCAATCAGAGGCCTCCTGTGGCTGCAGTTTACAAGGAGTGCTGCCAAGTCCCACTCGTTGGCGGACAAACTGTGCAGACTTTGGGCCTGTTGGGAGGGTGAGGCGAGTTTCTTACTTTCGAAAGAGGGTTGATCCAAGATGTTTGTATTATTTCAATACTGTTTTTCCTGGGGAGCCAAGGGTTGGTGGGATGGGGGGGCGGTGGGAAGGTTTTTTTTTTTTTCCTTGTTCCTGATATTTTCCAGAGATCAAAATTAAAACACAATGCACCAAGAGTAATCAACAAGCCTTCAGAAGAATTGTGTGTACTTTTAACTTCTATAAAAACCCACACAACACTTTTTTAGCCTTTAATTATGTGCAGAGGTATGAGCAGGGAGATTTCGATCTCGGCCTAGACGTCAGCTTCCTAAGCATGTGTAGCCGGTATTATGGAGACTCTGTAACACCAGTGAGGGTTTTTCATTTGTCTGTTTGAATTTGGTCCAGAAGTCAATTCCTGTTCTTTGGAATGTTTCTGTGTGATATCACATGTAGACATGGGCACACTTATGATTTTATTGTCCTTATTTTAAAATTGTATCTTTTATTTTTTTCTGAGAGAGAAACTAAGAGGGACAGAGAGGCATCTTCAACACGGTCTCTTCACTCTGAGCTCCACCCCTCTCCAGCCTTGCCATCAACCAGGATGATGGGCTCATGCGTGCATATCTGGTGTGCTTAGGTCAACCCAGGATCTGCATCCTGGGCCTTTCATATGGCTTCCAGCATTGCAAAGTGGCCCCCACTGCCTGTACCACGTGGCTGGGTGTGCATCCTTTTACTGACTCAAACAACACATATTAATCCCCATTATGATCCAACATGGTGCCTACTATTAGATGACAGAGCCCTCGAGAACTTCCAGTCCAGAGAGGGGATCTAGAAGCAGAGAACAAAATGCAGACTGGTAAGTGATGAGAGAGGTAGTGTTTGTTAGATTCTCTTGGGTAGCAAGCCATAGAATATCACCCAAGTATTTCATATAAAGACAACAGAAGTCACATGGAGTCAGGAACAGCTTTATTGACCGGCCTCTGGGAAGTTGGAACGCTGTGTAAAAATGGGGAGGAGGTGCAGGATCCCAGGCAACTTTCATAGCTACTCATCACTCAGCAACACCTGTTGGGTGACTCAGCTCCTCTCTCTTCTGCTTCCTGATCTCATGCTTCGGGACCAGCAGTTGGTGTAATGGCTATGTCACTGGACTCCCCTGTAGTCGACCATGGTTTCAGTCCTGCACCTGGTGGCTTAAACTCGCACCGGGTGCGTGTGCGTGTGTGCCCAATATCCTGAGAGGAGAATGGAGGAGAAGGATTGCAGCGTGGCTATCCCCCCAGGGGGTGATTTCTCGCTTTCTATCTCTCTGTCTCTCTCTGTCTTTCTGGTGAGCGCACATGCCCTATAGCAAAAACCTCTCCAAATGGGGGAAAAACACACACCTGATCTCATGCTTCTCCACCTATCTTCACATGGCTCCTACTTACTCATATGGCTGCTCACTCAGGGCTCCCCCGATGCTTTGGCAGATCCGAACACTGCTTCTCTCAGCATTTTCTTCTGATACCAAGATTCCAGATGTGATGTTCACAACAAAAGGATGCTATCATTGAGAGCCAGTTCATCTCTGTTGGGTTAAGTTTTGATTTCAGTCCAATTGCAGGCCAACTATAGATCGAATTTCTTTGGTTTGATGTGTCTGTGGGCTCATCTGCTGTGACCAAGGGGCCAGACATCTAGTGTTGCAAGCTGTCTGTGGGTCATGCACGTGGTATCCCCTGTAGGAAGCTCCTGGGCAGCCCCTCTTATAGGGGACCGTGGTCAAAGCATTCACTTGGACATGTACAAACACAGGTGATTATGGGAACACAGAGCAGAGCAGGGCAGCTAATGTAGCCAGGCATCTCAGGAAAGGCTACCTCTGAGCTGAACTTGAGGGATAAAGAGGGGGCTTTGGGGTGACAGGGATGGAGGTAGAATAATAGTGTCCTCAACAAAGAAAGCTTTAGTGAAAATGTCCTAGGAGGGTGGGTTTTGGTTTGGTTTTGAGCCAATTTGAGAATCTTTTTACTTTACTTTGTGGCATAAATAACCTGTAATAATTTATTACGATTACTGACACCTTTTGATTTATTCTTTCCTCTTTATCTTTTTTTTTTAACATGGGTTGTTGGTAAAAATCATGATGCATTTTTTACATAGAAAACAACTTTCTTGACAATCTAATCATTTCCAGAAGATGTGTGTTCACCAGAGACTGAGAGATAAAGAGATAATAACTCATGACAATCCTTTCGCCTTTGTTTCTCCATCTTGTTGGGCTTTGGGACACATACACATATGTACTTGGCATGTTTTGCAAGCCCCCGGGGCCAAGAGTCAAGCCACAATTGGCCACATGGAATCTAGTTCCCTTAACCAGTAGGCTATGGGGCTGGTTCTCTAGCTCTTATTCTGCAATTTCTGTTTTAAGCCAGTTTGCACTGGCTTAAGTAGATATAGTAAGAAAAAAAAAAATCAGACTATACCTTGTCCTGACACTTATCCTCATTTTACACTGTACTGTCTTTTACTAGAAACAATCCTGTAATGAAACATAGATTATGACAAGTCATGAAATAACCTGGGGAAGTACTGGGAGTTTATGTCCCTGCAGTAAGAACTTGACTTGTGGCTGGCCCAGCCACAGTGACACAGGCATCAGGAGACCGCTGTATGATGCTGTAACCATGGAGGAGGCCTGGGTTGGGATCCCAAGTCGACGGAGTGAGCATGCCAGGTGCACCAGCACACTGCTCACAATCGTGGCTGCCTGGGAGGATGGCAGGAACAATGTGGTATGGTGGGGCCCTGTCAGAGGTAGCTCTCTCCTCTCATGAGATAAGTAAATAAACTCTTAGAAAATTAACTTGTAATGTAGGATTGAAAGGCTTGGATGTTTGGTTTTTGAAACAAATGGTAAACTTTTATTTTGATCAAAGTTGCACATACAGTTAAAAAGTAAATTTGTTTTATAAGGTTCATTTAGAAAAACAGCAGTCCTCAATTTTCCTTGTCCCTTCTGCATCCTCAGGGACATCCTCTCTCTTCTTTCAGCTTTTTCTGTTTACCTCTGTGTTTCTGAAGAGCACGAAGACAGAGCTATGCTTTGATTCTTTCTTCAGTTTTAGGGACTGACTAGTCACTTCCTACTGTGAGAGATGAGAATTTAACACTCTGTTTACCCCACTCCACCCAGATATCTGTCCTATCTCCGCCTGCCACCACCTTAACGTGTTTATATGGCAATGACGTGAGCATGTACACTACTCAAAGTGGAGCCATCTAAGACAACCGTGACTGTTTTTCTACATAACTTACTGTTTATTTTTCTGATTAACAAGTGTTTTGTTTTTTATTCTTTGCATAAATGTTTTTTAATGGATTTAAGAATTCAACCACAGATTCTCAATCGCTTGTCTGATTGCCTTTCTTTTTTCTTTTTCTTTCTTCTTTTCTTCCTTTTTTTTGAGAGATTTTTGCTACAGGGTGTGTGCACTTACTGGAGTCACAGGGAGAGACACACAGAGAGAAAGTGAGAAATCACTCCCCCCCCCGCCCCCGCACGGGGGCA
>NW_006206301.1:861748-870926 GCF_000334495.1 Tupaia belangeri chinensis | reverse complement strand
GCAGTCCGCCCCAGTCTCCCTTTGCTGGAATCCCTCTCCCTTCTCCATGTTGAGCCTCCTGTTTTCTAACTCATCTTTCTCATCTTGCTTTCTTGCTTTGCTACAGAAAACTTTCTAAGCAAAAATTTATTTCCTCACAGTTCTGGAGGCTAAATGCTCCTTACGAAGGTGCTAGCAGATTCATTCCTGGGGAGGGCTCTCTTTCTGGTTTATAGATGGTGGGCTTCTTGCTATATCCTCACAAGGCTTTTCCTAGGTACACACTTGGGGAGAAAGACCTCTCTGCACCCCATTATAGATCATAGGCCACACTTATAGAACTGCTGGCCTAGTCATTGTGATAGGAGTGAGGGCCATGCCATGGGAATGGTGGCTGAAAACCAGAGTGCAGTGGGGTGAGGACTGGATGGGAAAGTAAAAAAGTGAAGCTAATGAGGGCAGGCAGTTTTGTTTGTTTTTGACATAGGGTACATGTGCTCACCAGAGACAGAGAGGGATAGTGAGAAAACAACTCCAGAATGATGGCCACCATGCAATTCCTTCTCCTCTTTTCTTCTCTCAGGACTTTGGGCATGCACAAACACGTACCCATTGTATTTTTCAAGCAGCCAGGTTCAGGACTCCAACTGCACAGTTGGCCATGAGCTGCCTTAACCGCTATGCCATCTGCTGGCCCCAAGGGCAGACTTTTAAGGACGCTTATCTGTACATGATTGAAATCAGAAATTAAAGTTAGGCAATTACTAAGTTTAAATTACAACGTTTATGAGAAAGTATATCAATTTAAAAGAAGTTTAAAAAGATGGAAGTTGATACTTGTGTGAAATTCAACTACTACTATCCTCGTTTTAAAGAGGAGACTGAGATCAAGAGAGGTCAAGTGACCCGCTTGAGATCACACAGCTAATTAGTGTTGTAACCAAGTGCGAAGCCAGATCCGCCTGATTCTCAAGACCCATTAATTCTCTGCATCATTGTTCTCCATAGAGCAGGAAGAAAGAAACTAGGGCTATCCCTACGTGTCCGTCTCGATCCATTTAGGTTGTTGTAACAAATTACTATGCGAAGATAGCTCTGGAAACTGGAATACATCAAGGTGCCAGCAGAGTCAGTGTCTGGTGAGGGCCCATTTCTTAGTTCGTAGATTATACCTTCTCTCTCTGTCCTCCCATGACAGAAGGACAGACTGCTCTCTGGAGTTTCTTTTGTAAGCCCACTCATGAGGGCTCTAGCCTCATGAACTAATTACTGCCTAAAAGTCTCGTCTCCTAATACTACCAACTTGGCAATTAGGTTTCATTGCATACATTTTGGGGGGACATATGCCTTTAGTCTATAACAATATTTATGTATACAATCCTCTTAATTCTCATTTTCCATTGAAAATCCTTTGTTTTAAAGGTTGGTCTTACTTAGAAATTAATATTAAATTACTAAACCAACTGTAACATTTAACAATGCCAGATTTTTATTGTCGTTGTTGTTGTTTGTTTTTGCTCTGTTGTGATCCTCTTCAGCCTCCAGAAAAACTGGGACTACAGGTGTACACCACCACACCTGGCTTTTAGGTTGGGCCAGTAATAGAACCTGAGCCTCCCATGTGGCCCCAGCTTGTTGAATGATAACATCATCCAGTGTGTGCTATGGCAATTGGGCCTTATCTGTTTTTTTCTTTAATTGGTTTGGAATCAGTTTTTTGTTTCTTTGTTTTGCCAGAGGGTACAAGTGTTTACTAGAGAGAGAGACAGAGAGAGGAGAGGAAGAAAGCACCCCTCAGTGTGGCATGATCATGCTGCAATCTTGTCTCTATCTCTTCATCTGTTGTGATTAGGGACATGCAATCGTATATGCCCAGCATGTTTTTCAAGCTTCCAGGGCCAAGAATCAAATCATGGTATACTATGTGGGACCTATCTCCTTTCACCAGTAGGCCACAAGACTGGCCCAAGGTCTTTCAATTTTATTGAAAGAACTAACTTTTGGGTTCATTGATTTTTTTCCTAATGTTTTGTGTTTTCTATTTTATTGTTTTCAGCAGTTACCTTTATTATTTCTGTCTTCTGCATGACTTAGGTTTATTTGTCCTTCTTTTTCAAAAATTTCTTTAAAGAATTATTTGTTTAGTTTTATTTATTATTACTGAATTTTACCAGAGAGAGAGAGAGAGAGACAGAGAGAGAGAAAGGGAAGCAAGAAAGCAAGCCACCAAGTCTGGAACTTGAACCACAATTGACCATGTGGGAGTCCAGTGTCCTAAACATCACGTCACCTGCCTGCTCCCTTTTTCAAAATTTTAGGAGTAGGAGTTTAGATCATTGATCTGATTCTCTTTTTCTCATATGAGCATTTAATGCTATAAATTTTTTAACACTATTCTAATAGCATTCCACACATTTTGATATGCTGTGTTTTCATTTTATTTTATTCAATTTTTTTTCTCTCTCTTATTTTTTTAAAGGTTTTTGCCATAGGGCTTGTTTGCTCACTAGAGAGAGACAGAGAGAGGGAAAGTGAGAAATCACCCCATGGGGGGATGGCCATGCCCAATCCCTTCTCTGCTATTCTTCTCTCAGGATTTTGGGTACACACACACACACACACACACACACACACTTGCCTGGCATTATTTTCTTTCTTTTTCATTTAAAGAATTATTTAATTTTATTCATTATTAGTATTCTCTAATTTGACCAGAGAGAGACACACAGAGAGAGAGAAGGAAAGAGGGGAAGCAAGTACCAGGTCTGGGACTTGAACTGTGATCAGTCATGTGGGAGTCCAGTGCTTTAACCCCATGCCAACTGCTGATCCTTTAAAATATTTAAACATTTCTCTAACAATTTTTTTCTTGACCTGTAAATTCCCTAGGAGCATGCTCTTCAATGTCTAACTATTTGGAGGTTTTTAAGTACAATTCCTTCTTACTGATTTCTGATTTAATCCATTTTGGTCAGAGAAATGTTTTATTACCTTATTTATTGTTGCTTTCTTTCTCTTTTAAAATGACTTGGCTTCATCCTATTTACTTTAGGGACTGATTTCCTTTGCTTCAGAATGTTTATGGCAAAGACTGCCCCAGCCCAGGTTCTGTATGATGTCTCAGCTGAAGGGTCCAACACTGGGTAATTCCTAGGTCCCCACACTAAATTCTCAGAAGAGTGTTTGATTGGATCAGCTTGGGTCAAGGCTAATTAGCTGTGGCTAAGGAAGTTGCACAGAGAAAAAAAATCTTGTCTATCTTTTAAACAAAACTGTCACTAAAAATAGTTTAGGACAAAATGGCACTCAGACTGGATAGCACTCGAAAAGTTCTAGCACACTTATTCAACAGAAACATTTGCCAGATTTTATAGTTGATTGGGAAAGAAAAAAACCCCTTAGAATAAAATTGGAACCCAGGCCTTCAAAGAGCACAGCTCTTTTAGTGGTTCTTTTGATAGACAGATGTGTTCGATTTCTCAAGTTGGAGAATGCAGTCTGATTACAGAGACTGGAGAATCATAGTAGAATAAACACAGTTCATCTTCTTGAAATGCCCACTTTACTAGATGTTTTAGGAAACTTTATATTAAAACAAAACATTAATTTTGACTAAAATTTCAAGATTTTTAAAAACATGGAACAAATTTTGAGTTTCATGGTGGTAGGTGGAGACTTTGTGGAAAATATCCTCTAGCTTCATTTTTAGAAGCCCTAGAAAGCATGATAAAAATGTCAATAATCTTATTTAGAGTAATAATTTTCACCCTTGTTAGCATTTAAGTAATATTTCAGTCTTTGTCATGTATAACTTTTGTGAATATTTTTCATTTAATATCAAGTCAAATTCTCCAGAGTTTCTAGAGCCATAGGCATAGAGGAAGAGATATCAGTCGTGGGATTAATCTCAGAATGCATGTTTCACATCTATGACATGGAAGTTAAATATGTCTTCTGAATATATCAATAGTTCTTTTGGATTTACCTTGCTAAGGTAAATGGAAAAGAAATGGGAAGATAGAAGTGAAAGTAAGTAGAAATGGCAAGATTGAAGCTAATAAGGAATTCTAATTTTCAGTTGTTCTTGGCTTTAAAAAAAAAAAAGAAGAGAGGATGGGAAAGTGAGAAAAGAGTTAGATTAGACTATGTGGAGGAAACAATACCTAAGACTACACATGCTGGCTCTCTTGTAACTGAATTAGGTTGTCTAGAGAACCTTTGTGAGTGAACAGACATCTTTTGGGTCCAAGTCTATGTCCATGGCCTCACTCCACACCTTTAGTTCCTCCTCTTCTCAGATTTATAGCTGAGCAATCACTAAATTGGTTAAAAAAAAAAAAAAGTGAAGAACAACTGGGAGAATTTCTTATTAGCTTCAATTTTCCTTGAGGGAAATAATGTAGATTACTTCAGATATATGAGGAAGACCCAAATTACCTGATGAAGCTGGTTAGAACTGGTTATACAATAGTACAATAGAGTTGCTTCAGGTATTTTCCTCTCTAGCTATGAAGGCATTAATATTGAAAGGAATTTAAGAGACAATGAAGTATTGTATAAGTGTCAGATCTCTATGATGTTGAAAGGGGTGTGTCCTAAAGTAGGAACCTAATGGATAGTTGGTCTGTAAACACCCACTTTGCCTGGTGGTTGATCCCTAATGTTTCACTCTTAGAGCTAGATTAGTTTGCTTCTCTGAATCTTGTTAAACTGTAAGTATCCCTGGGAAGCGTATTAATTTTTCTTCAGCATAGTCTAGTGAAAGCAGAAAGAGGGAATCACTGAAGATGATCTTGGTTCTAGTTATAGCTCTGCTATTGGATTTCTGTGACCAATGGGCATAACTCCTCTTTGAATTTCCATGCTCTCAGATGTACAAAAAGGGGATAAATTGGAAGAACTCTACTATCCCTTTCCAGTTCTACTTTCTGTGAGTTCTGAAGAAAGACTATGTGGGACATTTTGGGAATGGGATAGGAGTGAGCATGTTTCTAGCTTTAAGACAGAAGTCCAGGAATGGGGAGGCTGGTCCTATTGCCAAACTTTTCTTATACTAAAATTCTGTTCAGGAAAACCCTTGGGACCATACACTGAAAAGACCATAATTATAGTAAAAACTATTACTGATGCCTGTTCTGTGCTCCTGCTGTCATACTACTCTTTTTCTCAACTAATTATTCAGAAGAATTGCAGAATCATTGCACAAACATCCTACACTACTATCCAAGTTTTAAATCCTTTAAACATTTTTAAGAATGAATCAATGTTAGTCTACATCTTTATGGTGATGCTGGATAAATTCAGCCTATTGATTTTAATTTGTTTCAAGACCTTGTCAAGCAGCAAAGATGATAACAAACTAGTACCTAAAATAAAGTAAATCAAGACAACCTATAGAATGGGAGAAAATATTCTTAAATTACCTACCAAACATGCAATTAATAAAAAGAAGATGTAATAGTTAAGATATAGGGTTCACCTAAATGCTCAACAACAGATGAATGGATAAAGAAAATATGAATATAGGTATATATACCTATATATGATATGAATATGTAATACATGTGTATATATACATACACACACATATACACATAATATGATCATAAAAAGGATGAAATCCAGACACTTGAGGCACTATGGATGAACCTGGAGGAAATACTGTTAAGCAAAATAAACCAGGTACTAAAAGGAAGTTTTTACTTACCAAGCAAAAATGAAAAGACTTGACTGGATAGTAGTGGAGAGTGTAACAGGGGATACCAGAAGCTGGAAAGGGAAGAGGGGTGGGGAGGATAGAGCTTAGTTAACAGGTACACAAGTGCAAATAGAAAAGTGGTATATGTTCTAGAGTACTATAGCACAGTAGTATAATGAAGCTGACAATTCAATGTGTGATTTAAAACAGCTGGAAAAGTGAATGCGCACATCACCAAGAAATACATATATATTGAGATGGTGGATATGTTTATTACCCTGATTTGATGATTACACAATGTGTACACAGTGCCCTGTAAATGTGTACAACTATTACATACCAATTAGAAACAATAGCACTAATATTAAAAAGTCAGTCAATTGATTAGAGCACAAATATTTTAGAAATTATGAGATAGCTAGGTGGAGATCTCCAGTATGCAAATAGACATATGAGTATAGATCTGAGGAGAGAACTGGATTTAAAAGTCACTTATACATAGGGGATCAATAGTGCCTCTAACTTCCACCTTTCCCTTAAACACACTAATGCACACACATTTACATTTCTTCTGATCTACTGCAAAAATTAGGTGACATGACATAGAATTATAAACAATTTTGAAGCATGTATGTCTTCTCAAAGTCCTAAGAGTGGCTACTTGTCAAGTGACTTGGGAGAGAGTGAGGGCTGAAGTTAAGGTTAGAGTTAGTGTACTGGTGAGAGTAGTTTTTGGTTCTAATAGTGTCTCTCATATACCTTCCTTTTAAAATTTTTTATTAATTTTGCTAGAGGTCATGTGCACTTATAAGAGAGAGAGAGAGAAATGATCCCCCTCCCCAGTCAGGTGTGATCACAATGCAGCCTCTGCTCCTCCATTTCTCCATCGTGTTGGGATTTAGGGTATGCAAACACATGTGGCTAGCATGCTTTTCAAGCCACCAGGCACAGGATTTGAGCTGTGCAACCTGTGAGATTCAGCCATGGGCTGGCCCTATGCCTCTTCATTTATTAAAAAGAAGAGCTCAGTGTCAACAGCTATGTCTCAACTGAGACAGAGTTCCCTAGTCGTTGGGAGGTTGTGGGGAAATTTTCAGTGCCTACCAGATTGGGGCACAGGAGTAGGAAGCACACATGATGTGGGCTCTGGTACACCTTCTCTCCTCTCCTCAGGAAGTTGGTGTCAATAATCCTCCCCGCACCCCGGGCTTTCCCATTAGTAAGCTCCTTGTAAAGGGGCTAGAGCCCCCTTACTAGAGGTGTGCCACTGACTTAGACACATGCAGAGATAATTAATGGGCAGTTTCTGCCATGACCTACCGACCCCTTTATCAGAACCACTGTGAAGGTGAAATGACTTATTGTTCCTTTTTCTTAGTATCTGTGGTATCTGTAAGTTTCATAACAATCATCCTATTTTGTGATTATCATTAATATTCTAGCTGAAAGCATCCTCTCTTTTCCCTTCTTATCCTTGCCATGGCCTGTCTGCAGTTCAGGTTATTAACTTCCTCAGAAAATGCTTTTTGTAAAGTGAAAATGCCAGTAAGAGAGACTGGGCCATTTGCAGCACCTTCTTTTCACCCAGTGCATGTGCAGCAGCACCTACTTCTGATTACAGCCTTGGGCAGAGGGCACAGAGAGGATGGCTTCATGCCCTGGATACTTCTCCCAATACTGCCTTGTGCATCTCCCTCCTCGCATTCATTAGTACAGGCCTAGAACAATTGCTTTTATTCGACAGTTTAATGCATTACTTCTTTGACCAACAGGCTAAGCCCAAGCATCTTTCTGACTCCTGTGCTGTCATCAACATGCTTCTTAATTCGAAACAGCTGTTCTTCCTCCACTGCCTTTCCTCCCCGTCTTTGCTCCTCAGACAAACTTTGCTTATCCACATACTTCAGGGAAAAAAAAATACTTCTGGGTAAATGAGAAAGATAAGGATTTGCTTCTTTCGGCATGGACACTTTTTTCATTTTAACTACTTCCCTGGAAATCTTTCCAAAATACATTCCAAAATATATTGCTTAGTGCCTTCTTTACAAAGCAAATGGAACATAATTTAACCTTCTTCTTGATGTCTTGGGATTATTACAATGAAAAAAAAAGTTTTTTTACTCTCCTGCAATACAACAGGGTACTGAGGGTCTTTTGAGGATATATAGGGTCCTAGAGTTTTATGATTTTGAAGTTATTTTGTAAACTTCTAAATAGACTCTGTCTTCCTACTTTTATCAGACCATTACCTATCAGTCTGGTTATCAATGTACCTATTTTCAGAAAATCTTCTACCCTAATTTTTGAAATTTTCAATGGTTACTATGTGCATAGATGACCAATATACACAGATGTGTATACATGTGCACACATATTAGAGACGTAGGTAAAGAATTGTGAGGAAGGTCCTAAGAGTTTTCTCGGGGTAGATGGGTTATATCATTAAGTTCTTTATTTTGGTTTTCCAGAGGGCATTTCTTTTTTTTTTTTCTCATTTGAAAATGGAAGGTTGCAAGACAAATGAGTTTAATGTTGGTGAAAAGTGACTCTCAGACTTCTAGGCACCATCTACCTTTCTAGAAAATTCTTCTCAATTTGCTTCTTCGTTTTTACTTAATGCCAGAGAAGCAAATGGCTACTTTAAGGGGATTCTTTTTATGAGAGACCTTTCATTTCATCATTGCAACCTCATATACAAACTATTTCACTATCTTTAAAAATGTTACCATGATTCTCAAATTATTGTCTTTTTTTTTTAAATCCACAGGTGCAAAAACAAACTGCAACCACAAGAGCCAGATTTCTCTCTCCATCTCCCTCTCTCCCTCTCTCTCTCTCTCTCTCTCTCTCTCCCTCCCTCCCCCTTATTGTCCTCTTTGGCAAAGTTCTGTGGAAAGCTGAATAAATGAGCAGGACCATCTGACAGAGTGTAACCCATACCAACCTCATTGTGCAATGCCTTGAACCTAAGTCCTTTTCAACTAAATGGAGGTATATTTCCTTTTATATTGTTGACTTTGACCCTGAAGCTTAGCAAAGAACACTTGTGCAACATTTCTGGATCAATTTATCATCTGCTCAGAGCAGACATGCATTTTTCTCATCATTAAAGGGAAACCAAACCCATCTCCATAATCCCCATTCTGCTTTGTTTCTTCCCAGTTCTTCACATTGTAGATTAATGAAGGGATGTGAGGGTGATGTGCTCTACGCTCACACACCCAGCCCTGGTGGGAGAGTGGGCATGGCCAAGGAGTGGGAGGATGAGAAATGTCCTCGTTTTGTAAAACAATGTTGCTCAGAGTTGGATTGTTGGGCTCTCTGCCTCTCCGAAGGCACTTGTTTAAAATCCAGATTCTCGGTCAGTGTGGTGATTCAGTGATAACTTGCTACTCAAGAGATGCTGGATTCATATGAAGATTGCAGGTTCAGTTCCCTGGTCAACCTATACAAAATGGGTGTGTGCACCCATGATCCTGGGGGGCCTGGAGGGCTGGTGTG
>NW_006206301.1:822368-849688 GCF_000334495.1 Tupaia belangeri chinensis | reverse complement strand
AGAGAGAGAGAGAGAGAGACAGAGAGAGAGAAAGGGAAGCAAGAAAGCAAGCCACCAAGTCTGGAACTTGAACCACAATTGACCATGTGGGAGTCCAGTGTCCTAAACATCACGTCACCTGCCTGCTCCCTTTTTCAAAATTTTAGGAGTAGGAGTTTAGATCATTGATCTGATTCTCTTTTTCTCATATGAGCATTTAATGCTATAAATTTTTTAACACTATTCTAATAGCATTCCACACATTTTGATATGCTGTGTTTTCATTTTATTTTATTCAATTTTTTTTCTCTCTCTTATTTTTTTAAAGGTTTTTGCCATAGGGCTTGTTTGCTCACTAGAGAGAGACAGAGAGAGGGAAAGTGAGAAATCACCCCATGGGGGGATGGCCATGCCCAATCCCTTCTCTGCTATTCTTCTCTCAGGATTTTGGGTACACACACACACACACACACACACACACACTTGCCTGGCATTATTTTCTTTCTTTTTCATTTAAAGAATTATTTAATTTTATTCATTATTAGTATTCTCTAATTTGACCAGAGAGAGACACACAGAGAGAGAGAAGGAAAGAGGGGAAGCAAGTACCAGGTCTGGGACTTGAACTGTGATCAGTCATGTGGGAGTCCAGTGCTTTAACCCCATGCCAACTGCTGATCCTTTAAAATATTTAAACATTTCTCTAACAATTTTTTTCTTGACCTGTAAATTCCCTAGGAGCATGCTCTTCAATGTCTAACTATTTGGAGGTTTTTAAGTACAATTCCTTCTTACTGATTTCTGATTTAATCCATTTTGGTCAGAGAAATGTTTTATTACCTTATTTATTGTTGCTTTCTTTCTCTTTTAAAATGACTTGGCTTCATCCTATTTACTTTAGGGACTGATTTCCTTTGCTTCAGAATGTTTATGGCAAAGACTGCCCCAGCCCAGGTTCTGTATGATGTCTCAGCTGAAGGGTCCAACACTGGGTAATTCCTAGGTCCCCACACTAAATTCTCAGAAGAGTGTTTGATTGGATCAGCTTGGGTCAAGGCTAATTAGCTGTGGCTAAGGAAGTTGCACAGAGAAAAAAAATCTTGTCTATCTTTTAAACAAAACTGTCACTAAAAATAGTTTAGGACAAAATGGCACTCAGACTGGATAGCACTCGAAAAGTTCTAGCACACTTATTCAACAGAAACATTTGCCAGATTTTATAGTTGATTGGGAAAGAAAAAAACCCCTTAGAATAAAATTGGAACCCAGGCCTTCAAAGAGCACAGCTCTTTTAGTGGTTCTTTTGATAGACAGATGTGTTCGATTTCTCAAGTTGGAGAATGCAGTCTGATTACAGAGACTGGAGAATCATAGTAGAATAAACACAGTTCATCTTCTTGAAATGCCCACTTTACTAGATGTTTTAGGAAACTTTATATTAAAACAAAACATTAATTTTGACTAAAATTTCAAGATTTTTAAAAACATGGAACAAATTTTGAGTTTCATGGTGGTAGGTGGAGACTTTGTGGAAAATATCCTCTAGCTTCATTTTTAGAAGCCCTAGAAAGCATGATAAAAATGTCAATAATCTTATTTAGAGTAATAATTTTCACCCTTGTTAGCATTTAAGTAATATTTCAGTCTTTGTCATGTATAACTTTTGTGAATATTTTTCATTTAATATCAAGTCAAATTCTCCAGAGTTTCTAGAGCCATAGGCATAGAGGAAGAGATATCAGTCGTGGGATTAATCTCAGAATGCATGTTTCACATCTATGACATGGAAGTTAAATATGTCTTCTGAATATATCAATAGTTCTTTTGGATTTACCTTGCTAAGGTAAATGGAAAAGAAATGGGAAGATAGAAGTGAAAGTAAGTAGAAATGGCAAGATTGAAGCTAATAAGGAATTCTAATTTTCAGTTGTTCTTGGCTTTAAAAAAAAAAAAAGAAGAGAGGATGGGAAAGTGAGAAAAGAGTTAGATTAGACTATGTGGAGGAAACAATACCTAAGACTACACATGCTGGCTCTCTTGTAACTGAATTAGGTTGTCTAGAGAACCTTTGTGAGTGAACAGACATCTTTTGGGTCCAAGTCTATGTCCATGGCCTCACTCCACACCTTTAGTTCCTCCTCTTCTCAGATTTATAGCTGAGCAATCACTAAATTGGTTAAAAAAAAAAAAAAGTGAAGAACAACTGGGAGAATTTCTTATTAGCTTCAATTTTCCTTGAGGGAAATAATGTAGATTACTTCAGATATATGAGGAAGACCCAAATTACCTGATGAAGCTGGTTAGAACTGGTTATACAATAGTACAATAGAGTTGCTTCAGGTATTTTCCTCTCTAGCTATGAAGGCATTAATATTGAAAGGAATTTAAGAGACAATGAAGTATTGTATAAGTGTCAGATCTCTATGATGTTGAAAGGGGTGTGTCCTAAAGTAGGAACCTAATGGATAGTTGGTCTGTAAACACCCACTTTGCCTGGTGGTTGATCCCTAATGTTTCACTCTTAGAGCTAGATTAGTTTGCTTCTCTGAATCTTGTTAAACTGTAAGTATCCCTGGGAAGCGTATTAATTTTTCTTCAGCATAGTCTAGTGAAAGCAGAAAGAGGGAATCACTGAAGATGATCTTGGTTCTAGTTATAGCTCTGCTATTGGATTTCTGTGACCAATGGGCATAACTCCTCTTTGAATTTCCATGCTCTCAGATGTACAAAAAGGGGATAAATTGGAAGAACTCTACTATCCCTTTCCAGTTCTACTTTCTGTGAGTTCTGAAGAAAGACTATGTGGGACATTTTGGGAATGGGATAGGAGTGAGCATGTTTCTAGCTTTAAGACAGAAGTCCAGGAATGGGGAGGCTGGTCCTATTGCCAAACTTTTCTTATACTAAAATTCTGTTCAGGAAAACCCTTGGGACCATACACTGAAAAGACCATAATTATAGTAAAAACTATTACTGATGCCTGTTCTGTGCTCCTGCTGTCATACTACTCTTTTTCTCAACTAATTATTCAGAAGAATTGCAGAATCATTGCACAAACATCCTACACTACTATCCAAGTTTTAAATCCTTTAAACATTTTTAAGAATGAATCAATGTTAGTCTACATCTTTATGGTGATGCTGGATAAATTCAGCCTATTGATTTTAATTTGTTTCAAGACCTTGTCAAGCAGCAAAGATGATAACAAACTAGTACCTAAAATAAAGTAAATCAAGACAACCTATAGAATGGGAGAAAATATTCTTAAATTACCTACCAAACATGCAATTAATAAAAAGAAGATGTAATAGTTAAGATATAGGGTTCACCTAAATGCTCAACAACAGATGAATGGATAAAGAAAATATGAATATAGGTATATATACCTATATATGATATGAATATGTAATACATGTGTATATATACATACACACACATATACACATAATATGATCATAAAAAGGATGAAATCCAGACACTTGAGGCACTATGGATGAACCTGGAGGAAATACTGTTAAGCAAAATAAACCAGGTACTAAAAGGAAGTTTTTACTTACCAAGCAAAAATGAAAAGACTTGACTGGATAGTAGTGGAGAGTGTAACAGGGGATACCAGAAGCTGGAAAGGGAAGAGGGGTGGGGAGGATAGAGCTTAGTTAACAGGTACACAAGTGCAAATAGAAAAGTGGTATATGTTCTAGAGTACTATAGCACAGTAGTATAATGAAGCTGACAATTCAATGTGTGATTTAAAACAGCTGGAAAAGTGAATGCGCACATCACCAAGAAATACATATATATTGAGATGGTGGATATGTTTATTACCCTGATTTGATGATTACACAATGTGTACACAGTGCCCTGTAAATGTGTACAACTATTACATACCAATTAGAAACAATAGCACTAATATTAAAAAGTCAGTCAATTGATTAGAGCACAAATATTTTAGAAATTATGAGATAGCTAGGTGGAGATCTCCAGTATGCAAATAGACATATGAGTATAGATCTGAGGAGAGAACTGGATTTAAAAGTCACTTATACATAGGGGATCAATAGTGCCTCTAACTTCCACCTTTCCCTTAAACACACTAATGCACACACATTTACATTTCTTCTGATCTACTGCAAAAATTAGGTGACATGACATAGAATTATAAACAATTTTGAAGCATGTATGTCTTCTCAAAGTCCTAAGAGTGGCTACTTGTCAAGTGACTTGGGAGAGAGTGAGGGCTGAAGTTAAGGTTAGAGTTAGTGTACTGGTGAGAGTAGTTTTTGGTTCTAATAGTGTCTCTCATATACCTTCCTTTTAAAATTTTTTATTAATTTTGCTAGAGGTCATGTGCACTTATAAGAGAGAGAGAGAGAAATGATCCCCCTCCCCAGTCAGGTGTGATCACAATGCAGCCTCTGCTCCTCCATTTCTCCATCGTGTTGGGATTTAGGGTATGCAAACACATGTGGCTAGCATGCTTTTCAAGCCACCAGGCACAGGATTTGAGCTGTGCAACCTGTGAGATTCAGCCATGGGCTGGCCCTATGCCTCTTCATTTATTAAAAAGAAGAGCTCAGTGTCAACAGCTATGTCTCAACTGAGACAGAGTTCCCTAGTCGTTGGGAGGTTGTGGGGAAATTTTCAGTGCCTACCAGATTGGGGCACAGGAGTAGGAAGCACACATGATGTGGGCTCTGGTACACCTTCTCTCCTCTCCTCAGGAAGTTGGTGTCAATAATCCTCCCCGCACCCCGGGCTTTCCCATTAGTAAGCTCCTTGTAAAGGGGCTAGAGCCCCCTTACTAGAGGTGTGCCACTGACTTAGACACATGCAGAGATAATTAATGGGCAGTTTCTGCCATGACCTACCGACCCCTTTATCAGAACCACTGTGAAGGTGAAATGACTTATTGTTCCTTTTTCTTAGTATCTGTGGTATCTGTAAGTTTCATAACAATCATCCTATTTTGTGATTATCATTAATATTCTAGCTGAAAGCATCCTCTCTTTTCCCTTCTTATCCTTGCCATGGCCTGTCTGCAGTTCAGGTTATTAACTTCCTCAGAAAATGCTTTTTGTAAAGTGAAAATGCCAGTAAGAGAGACTGGGCCATTTGCAGCACCTTCTTTTCACCCAGTGCATGTGCAGCAGCACCTACTTCTGATTACAGCCTTGGGCAGAGGGCACAGAGAGGATGGCTTCATGCCCTGGATACTTCTCCCAATACTGCCTTGTGCATCTCCCTCCTCGCATTCATTAGTACAGGCCTAGAACAATTGCTTTTATTCGACAGTTTAATGCATTACTTCTTTGACCAACAGGCTAAGCCCAAGCATCTTTCTGACTCCTGTGCTGTCATCAACATGCTTCTTAATTCGAAACAGCTGTTCTTCCTCCACTGCCTTTCCTCCCCGTCTTTGCTCCTCAGACAAACTTTGCTTATCCACATACTTCAGGGAAAAAAAAATACTTCTGGGTAAATGAGAAAGATAAGGATTTGCTTCTTTCGGCATGGACACTTTTTTCATTTTAACTACTTCCCTGGAAATCTTTCCAAAATACATTCCAAAATATATTGCTTAGTGCCTTCTTTACAAAGCAAATGGAACATAATTTAACCTTCTTCTTGATGTCTTGGGATTATTACAATGAAAAAAAAAGTTTTTTTACTCTCCTGCAATACAACAGGGTACTGAGGGTCTTTTGAGGATATATAGGGTCCTAGAGTTTTATGATTTTGAAGTTATTTTGTAAACTTCTAAATAGACTCTGTCTTCCTACTTTTATCAGACCATTACCTATCAGTCTGGTTATCAATGTACCTATTTTCAGAAAATCTTCTACCCTAATTTTTGAAATTTTCAATGGTTACTATGTGCATAGATGACCAATATACACAGATGTGTATACATGTGCACACATATTAGAGACGTAGGTAAAGAATTGTGAGGAAGGTCCTAAGAGTTTTCTCGGGGTAGATGGGTTATATCATTAAGTTCTTTATTTTGGTTTTCCAGAGGGCATTTCTTTTTTTTTTTTCTCATTTGAAAATGGAAGGTTGCAAGACAAATGAGTTTAATGTTGGTGAAAAGTGACTCTCAGACTTCTAGGCACCATCTACCTTTCTAGAAAATTCTTCTCAATTTGCTTCTTCGTTTTTACTTAATGCCAGAGAAGCAAATGGCTACTTTAAGGGGATTCTTTTTATGAGAGACCTTTCATTTCATCATTGCAACCTCATATACAAACTATTTCACTATCTTTAAAAATGTTACCATGATTCTCAAATTATTGTCTTTTTTTTTTAAATCCACAGGTGCAAAAACAAACTGCAACCACAAGAGCCAGATTTCTCTCTCCATCTCCCTCTCTCCCTCTCTCTCTCTCTCTCTCTCTCTCTCCCTCCCTCCCCCTTATTGTCCTCTTTGGCAAAGTTCTGTGGAAAGCTGAATAAATGAGCAGGACCATCTGACAGAGTGTAACCCATACCAACCTCATTGTGCAATGCCTTGAACCTAAGTCCTTTTCAACTAAATGGAGGTATATTTCCTTTTATATTGTTGACTTTGACCCTGAAGCTTAGCAAAGAACACTTGTGCAACATTTCTGGATCAATTTATCATCTGCTCAGAGCAGACATGCATTTTTCTCATCATTAAAGGGAAACCAAACCCATCTCCATAATCCCCATTCTGCTTTGTTTCTTCCCAGTTCTTCACATTGTAGATTAATGAAGGGATGTGAGGGTGATGTGCTCTACGCTCACACACCCAGCCCTGGTGGGAGAGTGGGCATGGCCAAGGAGTGGGAGGATGAGAAATGTCCTCGTTTTGTAAAACAATGTTGCTCAGAGTTGGATTGTTGGGCTCTCTGCCTCTCCGAAGGCACTTGTTTAAAATCCAGATTCTCGGTCAGTGTGGTGATTCAGTGATAACTTGCTACTCAAGAGATGCTGGATTCATATGAAGATTGCAGGTTCAGTTCCCTGGTCAACCTATACAAAATGGGTGTGTGCACCCATGATCCTGGGGGGCCTGGAGGGCTGGTGTGTGTGGGGGGTATTGGGGTATAGACCTTGTTGAGGGTTCTTCTTTCTCTTTCTCTCTCTCTCCTGCTTTCAGTCTCTGATGCTCATGAAAGTAAGAAAGAAACTTTGAAAATAAATCTAGATTTCAGGGTTGGCCTCTATACCTACTGAATAAAAATTTCTGGAGGATGAGGTTTTTTAACATGCATTTTTTTCTTTTTTTAGAGAGAGATATTTTTCCTATAGGGAGAGAGAGAGAAAGACAGTGAGACAGAACAAATCTGTCAGCAAGAAATCACCCCACAGGGTGGATGGCCACATGACAATCCCTTCTCCTGTTGGGATTTTGGGCACGCACGCACATGTGCCCAGCATGAATTTTAAGTCACTGGGTCCGGGACTTGAACGACAGTTAGCTACATGGGAGTCCAGCGATCATTATACCATCTGCCAATCCTTTAATTTGCATTTTTAATTGTCTAGATGATGTCCAGGATTTTTCTTTATTTACCAAATTCCATATCTCAGTCTCATGTGAATACTAGCATTAGTTAAATACTTGCAGAAGACTCATAATAATTTTGTAAAAATGTATTATTGTAAGAATATTATCTTTCATTTGCAATAGCAACAATTTTCACTTTTCAAAGTAGTTTCCTATATACAACCATTTGAAGTGTACAAACAGTATTATTATTATTATTACCTTTATTTTAATTGAGACCCCTGAAGCTTAATGATTCATGTAAACTATGTTGCAACTTTAGTCAGGAGCCAGGACTGGTGTGGAGGTCTTCTAGCCTCATTTCACTGTTCATTTTGTGTTCTAGGATTCAAAATGCAGGAGGAAGCTATTGAAGTGTCTCTTAAAAATAGATCAGAGTGGGCCAGCCTGTGAATGGCTGGATCCCACATGGTCAGCTGTGTGGTCCAAGTCTTGGACTCAGTGCCTTGAAAAATACACCAAATGCATGGGAACATGTGCCTAAAATCTAGAAAGGAGGGAGAAATGGAGAAGGGATCACAGACTGCCCATCCCACCTGGAAAGGGGCTTTCTCACTTCTACTCTCTCTTTCTCTGAGTGCACAGACCCCCACCTGGCAAGTTACAAAAAAAAGAAAAAGTAGACCTGTGCTATGGGGTCAGATGGTGACACAGTGGTAAAACATGGCACTCTGCAAGGCAATCCCACATGAGAAGATTCCTGGTTCAAGTATGGAGACTTCCTTCAGTATCCTGGGCACACACCCATGCCCTGGGGCTAGCTGAAGGCTGGGAGTAAATTGCTGCATCAGAACCCCCTTGTTCATGAAAGAAATGAATAAACTTGAAAAAAAAAAAAAAAGACCTGAGTTGAAATCAGCGCCTTCCTAGCCCGTGTGGCTGTGGGTTGTGCATTGGCTACTCAAACATGAAAGCATAGCTAAAGCCCTGGGCACCAGGGGAGAAATGGGAATCTTCAAAACAAAGAAAATCGCATTGCTCTTCTGTTCATCCCCTTCAATTTTCTGATCATTTTCCTCCACTCCCTCTTTCTTGTAAAGACTCAAACTCTGAAATAATTATATGAAATTAAGTCGCTAAAAGCCAGGCTTGTTTCCTTAAGATTGATGTGTTAACATTTTGGGCAGTTTTCTCAGGACTCAGGGAGACTATTATTTCTGTTTGGCTGCAGGAATCTTCCTCTTCCCCAGGCAGGGGAGAGTCTCCGCCCCTAAAACGCTGTTTCTTTATTTCATGACATCTCCTGCCATGACACAGCCTGTGACCAGAAGAAGTTCAAAGATGTTTCTTTTCTTTTCTTTTTTTTAAAGCACAAGACTTTTCTTCACTTATTCCTGGTCATAGCTGCCCACTGTCCAAAAGAAAAAAAAAAAAAAGAGTGAGAGCACGATGTAAACTCTCTCTCTATTTGTGAGGCTCAATGCAAATAGTGCATTTTCCTTCACCACATGGACAGAAAGGGCTGACAGTCTGGGAATCCAGGGGAGGTGAGGGAAACACTATCCAGTTCATCTGACTGTTCTTATCTGTGTATCAAGATAAGCAGTCTGAAGGGTTGTTAGCCAAAAGGATTTTTTTTTCATGTAAATGATGTTGCCCCTTTCAAAAAATAATAGTAAAACTAAAGGGTGCTCCTGCCCATCACTTTCCCACTGTGTGCAGCAAAATGAATGAAAGGCTAAAAGACGACTGAGATTCTTGGCCTTGGGAAATAACGTGGGTGCCCAGTGCTGGAGCCGGTTCCTGGGACAGCCTGTGAGCAGACCAGCAGGGTCAGGCTCAGGAGGGGTTGCCTGCCTTGACACACCACTCCTAATTATGACGCCTTTGTAAACCCCTTCCCTTCGCTTCCTAGGACTTGTAAAAGGCGCCCACAAACCTCTGCCTTCCTGTGCCTCCCTGCCCTGAGGTAGAAATCCTCCTGCAGGAAGTGCAAAGCAAAGTTCAAAGCTCTCTCTGTCAAAAGAAAGTGCGCCTGATCCAATATAACATGATTAAGTAACAATTAGACTGAAATATGCCAGGGCCCCTACATCACTAGACAGCCCTGGCTCCCTGCAATCTCCAACTTCCCAGAAGATATTTACCATTTCCTCGTTGAGTATGAAAACGCAAACCCTGACTGAACACTGCTAAGTGAGCCTCTGGCAGCTTTGCAGAACCCGGGGCTGGAAAGCTCTAAAGGGTCTCTGGAAGGTCCCCACCAAGCACCGAGGTGGCAAGATCTAGCGTAAGGGAGCGAGGACAAAGAGAGGAAGCACGGGTCCTCAGACCCCAGGGCAGGCCCTGCCGCCCTGGTGATTGTCTGTATGACTGCCAGGCTTGTTTCCTCACTATAAAACAAGCCCAGTTCAACCCATGTTAAAAGAAGGTTAAAGGGGTCATAAATCTTTCTGGGCATTGAAGATCCATGGCAAACCCAGCCTGATGTCTTTTACATCTGTTTCAGGTTCTCAGCCTCAGCTGCCGCTGCTGCTTTCTCCTATGATAACTCAAAGCCCATTCAACCCACTGAGTGGCAGGTATAAGGTGTCCCCTTGGAGTACCGGGGATGAGGGGTGAGCTTCCGGGCAGCAGGCAAGCCCCCACGGCTGGCCCACTGACACCGTAAGTCTACACCCAGGGGCTGGTGGAGGGGAGGCTGTCGGATTGACAGTGTAAGTGGGCAGCACACACAGCCTGCAGAGGGGAGGCTGGCGGCGGGTGGGAGAGCGCTGGCTGAGGTCGGTCACACGGAGATTGAATTTCAGCTGAATTAGATCAGAGCTGTGGGAAACAGCACCTCCTTCACACACACAGCCGGTCTCAGAGGAAGATGTGGGAGGGCTGCTAGGGAGACAGAGGTAGGCAGCTGCGATGAAATACCGAAGTCAGCTCACAGCAGCTAGCAGCTCACTCAGTTACGGCAGACCTCTCCCCAGCGTGCTCGCCAGACTTCCACGGAGCCTGGCCTTTTAGACTGAAAGGCTCCACGGTGTCAGGGAAACATGGGTGCTCAGCATTTCAGATACACGCTGGTTTGGGAGTGTGTCTGAGTGTGTCTTTAGTGTCTTGAAGGGAGGGAAACCATGATGACAATGGATGGGAACGGCATGAGATGTGTAGACCCACAGCTGCAGAAGGCAAGCTCCAGAAGGCATGGGGGTGGCTTTCACTGCTACCTTTCGGGTTTGATGTTTTATAGCATTTCATTAGCATGCAACGTGAGCTCTCCATACCATAACTGTGTTCGCTGAAGCTGCTCTGAACGGTCCCTCTAATCCCCTTTCTCTGCTTAATAACCTGACGCCATTTCAGTGACCCAGAATACCCGCTTTTCTTGGGGAGGCATTGGAGGAGTGGAAACTTGGGGGAAAGTTTGAGAATTAAAACAGGCACACTTGTGGTCCTATTAAAAAGGGCAAGAAGTCAGCTGCTTTGAAATCCACCCCCTCAGCAGGGGTGGGGAAAGCCTTTCCAGGAGACAGTGGGAACACATTTGTTCCCTAAGCTGGCACCAGAGCGGCTTTCTCCAGGGCAGCCAGGGCCTGGCATTCTGTACATGCTATTCGAATCGGGAAGCCTTCAAATGAGCCTTTTTTTCTTTTCTTGCCACTCAACAAGAGGCTGGCGGCAAAAAATTCCTACAGCAGCTTCCCCTGAACCAGGCAGAAAATAACCCTCGAGGCTGCCCAGGGCTCCCTAAGCTTCTGGTTTGCACATCAATTTTGAGCCTGCTGCTGATGATGAGAAAATGACCTCAACACAAGGACTCACTAAGGATCCCGTGTTTATTACGACGCAGTGTGCTTTCTGCATAATGCCCCTTTTCTTGGACTGAGAAGCTTCTGGAGTTTTGTAGAATGTCTGGGTCTGAGGAAACCTGCCAGCCTGGCCCCAGCAAGATGAATGATCACCTCTCTGTAAAAGAGAGAGACACTCAGAACCAGGACAGAGTCTGCTGGGCAGATCTGACTCAGTGTCTGAATTCCTGGGTGCTCACCACTTTGTTGGATTTCTTGTGACTGCCAGAAGAGACCATCGCAATCTGGACTAGAACTTTGATGCTATTTTAGATTCCTGCAGTTTAGGCAGATACCTGAAGGGTGCACGGAAAGACAGCAGAGTCTGACAGTCATCTGAAACTGTATTAAAATGTATACGTAAAAATGCTATGTATGAGGGAGCTTTAAAAATTCATGGGAAAATGTGTATTATGGAAAACTACGCATAGATTTCAAATTTTTTGCACAAAAATAAGCTCATACTTTAATTCTATTTGTCCACAAACCCTTTGAAATCTCCTATTTCCCACAAGACCCAGGAAGAGAGATGTTTGTTCTTCGATAGATTTTTAAGAGTCCAAGACTCTCCCCAAATTAAGAACTATTGCTTTGTATTAAAGATTTTCCCAAAGATAATTTTAGAGGGGGCTCTTGACTTCCTTAAGGCTCTAAAAAGGAAAATGCACTGTCTACTGTCTACTGTCCCACAGAAGAGCCACGCTGTTTGTTTCATGGAAGTCAAAGTCCCAAGAACTGGGAGAGGATGGATGGAGACAGGAAGGGTATGCCCACAGAGTCACAGCTGGGCGTGGCTAAACCGAGGGTGGCACACAACTCTTCCTTGGACGATCTGCTCAGTTCATCCTGGTCCCAGCACTCACAGTCCCAAGGTAGTGCTCTGGGAGGCCATATTGGGAAGAGAGAAAAAGCAAAGGAAGACCTTAAATAGCCCATGGTCTGCTTCAGACTTGGCAAATCCCTTAGTTTAAAAAAAAAAAAAGATAAATATAGAGCAAGATTCAGATGCATCACGTAAGAAGAATATGCACTGACTTGTGCTCTACTTTCTGTGAAGATAAGGAAGATTCTTGGGAGGAGACACTGGTCATAATGCACCTCTTAGAAAAATAACAAAGATGCCAGTATCCCTAGGGTCTCCTTTTTGGGGTTGATATTTGGTCACAAGTTACAGCCATGCTTTGTCATTTAAAAAAAAAATTCAGTTTCAGTAGTATCCTAAAACAGATAAATTGGAAATGGTGATTATTTATGTTAAATAATGTCTACTATTGATGTAGGATTTACATGAGCAAAGCTTTACATAATCTATCTCAGTCTTGTGACAACCTGGTGAGATAGACACTATTTCTTCCATTCTTCAGACTAGGAAGAAATGAAAACCTTAGAGAATTGAAGCTCCTCCCAGGAGATTACTTCTTTACCAAGAGGCAGAGAGAACCAGTGTTGACAGTCAGATCAGTCTGTCTCCAATGACGATGCTCTCGTATTCTCCACTAGACAGCTTACCAAGCTGTATGATTTGATGCTTTGCTCAAAATCCAAATGCATCTTTTTAAAAAATAGTTCATTTTTTCCACAAGAAAGAGAGCAAGAAAGAGGGACAGAGAGACAGTTACCTCCAACACACAAGGTCTCTGTGTATAAACTGCCATGACCCACCCCCACCTCAGCTGACCCAGATCATAGGCGTGGGCAGGTGCACATGTGCCCAGAGTGCTCAGGAAAGTCCTGGGACATAAACCCAGCATGTTTCCCGTGTGGGTTCAACTCTACTACCACTGCACCACTCACTACCCGGTCCCTGCGTTGCCTCTGAAACATGAGTTGGTTTTCAAAGGCAGGAGAAAAAGAACATCTGCTCACTACGTGCCTACTCTATCTAAATACTTGCCAGGAGACATACATATTTTATTTTGTCAAAAATTAAGTTTGGTGAAAAAATTCAATTCTTATGGCATATTTTCAAAATATACTTGGTCATATGCAAATCATATCTTACCAGAAAATCACCAACTAGCCAAGACTTTCCTAGGACAGAGCGCAGATTTTGCTCTTTCTTCCTCTTTGCCTATTAGAGTATCTGCCCTGGGTCAGATAAAAATATTGAGTGAATGGATGAATAAAAGAATGAATCTATTTTGAGGATTGCAACCAGAAAGTCTTACTCTTTAAAGTGGAAACACATTCCCTGGGCACTAGACATTGAAATAGCTTATTACAGATGGAAAGTGAGTTTATATGCGGAAGAGTAAGAAAGGTGAGAGAGAAAATAAAAAGTTATAGTAGACTCCCATATGGCTGACCGTGGTTCAATTCCCAGATCAGGCAGCTTGCTCTCTCTCTCTCTCTCTCTCTTTCTCTCTCTTTCTCTCTCTCTCTGGTGAGCACATGTGGGGTGGTGATGGAGGGGTGAAGGCAGGCAAGGAGAATGGTGGCAGATGCTGAGAATGGAAGTAATCCTGCCTGGACCCCAAGCTGTGTGCTGAGCCATGATGGGGGATGAGGTCAGATATAAATAACAATGACTAACATTTATTGAGCACCTGCTGTTTTCCAGGCACTGTTCTAAGGGCATCATATGCTTTGACTTAATCATTACAATAGCTCTATGAGGTGGGTATTAATATAAACTCTATTTTGCAGATTCACAGGGAGATCAAGTATCTTGCCCAAGAGCACGTAGCTGGAGAGTAGAGAAGTCAGAATTCAGGCCAGACAGTTTGTCTCCAGAGCCGGTGCTCTTAATGGCTATACCAGACTGCTCTGATGGCCTCGGCTTGCCTAACTAATTGACAAAAAAGACTCTGTCCCACCTATTTGTTCAGGTTAGAGTAGAAGTTGCCACGAGTGTGGATTTTTCTCATGCCAGTCTCTCGTTCCTTAGACTAAAGGGAGTGAAGCTGTATACCCTGCTTTAACATCTGGATGCCAATGCTTAGGGTAAGGACCATATAGGTTTTCTTCATCAATGTATATTTACTACCAAGCACAGCACCTAGTACACAGTACATACTCACTAAATATTTACATAATAAACAACCAATGAATTCATTGATTTTTACCTATTAATTTTTAAATTTTTATTTGTTGTTATTATTTTTTAAAATTTGAACAGAGAGAGAGAGAGACACAGGGAAAGTGAGAAGGAAAGTCGCCAGGTCTGGGACTTGAACTGCAGTCAGCCATGTGAAAGTTCAGTGCCTTAACCGCTATGCCACCTGCTGGCCCCCTATTTATGTTATTATAGGGAAGCAAATTTATATTTCTTCAAGACTATGCTTATTTTTTCCTTTTGAGATGTTAACTACAGCCAGGGCTGGAGATGTGGGCCTGTAGTTTCAGCTACTCAGGAAACTGAGACAAAGGATTACAAATTCGAGACAAACCTGGGCATATAACGAGACCCTGGATGAGAACAATAAGTTAAAAGCAAAAATATGAAAATAATTTGTAATGAGATGTAAAGTGGCATAAGCAATATATTATACTATAACCTTGCCACAAACGTGCACTTGGAAATTTGTGAAATATTCAGCTCAAATCAAAATATGTAGAAGATTAACTTCTGTCAGATTGACTAACCAATGGATTGTGCTGTGTGTGGGGGGGTGTGTGTTCCGTGCATCATGTGTACTCGCTTTATCTAATATGTGCATTTTCCAATTCACAGATTGATCACACTTCCTACTCTTCCTACTCAAGGAGGGTTCTGAGTGTTATGTGATTCTCATAAAATTATGCTGTGTTGTTTCTTGTAAGGATGATCAAAAGTTGACTGTGTGGGATTCTGCAGCTCCTGAGCATGAGGTAGGCAGTAGAATTGGGTTATACAAAGGGATAGAAATTATCCAGTGACATCAGTGCATTGATTACTTCTTATATACTTGAGTGTCATGAACAAAGTTGTTCTTTCCTTTGCAAGAAGAAAAGAGCTCTGTAGAAATAGAAGAGTATTTTTCTGTCTGGTCAGCAAGGCAGGAAAGGCCTTGTGTATTCTGTCCATCAACACTGATAAGCTGTGACATCGGGAGGCGAGGAAGATCTCCAGCTGTTCCACCTACGCAGGATCCCAGAGCGCATGATCCTTTTCAGGAAGCTAAGGGCGCTCAAATGGAGAAAGACGAGTACCATGAACACAGATAATCTGCTCAAACAGCATTTCATAAATTATCTGGGTATCCATGTAGTTGAATTTCTTTTCTTTTCTTTTCTTTTTTTTTTACAATTTACAATTTTTATTTAATTAAGCACATAATAATGTACTACTTAATATATTTTCTCCATGAACTTTTTATGAGGTTCAGAACGTAGAATCTAGACCACATCCCACTGGTGGGTGCTTTCTTCCTCCTTTTCTCACTTTCTGTCTGTATCTCTTTCTCTGGTGAGTATACATGCCCTCTGGCGATTAATAAAAGAATATTTGGGGCTTAAAGTGTCTGGAAGCCATTCATGTATACATCTCTTGTTATCGCATATCCTCCTGTTGAAAGTACCCTTTATAAGGGTAGAAGAGCAGTAGTGTGACCTCGGCAGATACAGTTATGCTTCAAATAGATTAGGTGAGTTCCGGTCATGAGGAGCTCTGAATTTAAACATCGCAGAAGTGGTAAGCATTATTATTATTCCGATCATCTACACTTTTCACACAGTTCTTGAAGACAACAGCGTCATCCCAACCTTCTTTTAACTTGAAGTTGGCTTGTGGCTGGGATGGGCCCGTGAGATTAAGTAGCAGGCTTCCACTCAGAATGTTTTCCATCCGAATTGTCTCTTCTTCAGCTTTTTGTTCTTGTTCCTTCCTGGCCTGTTCTTCAGCTCTTTCTTTTTTAGTGTTTTCTAGTTCTGCAAGAAGCACTGCAATATCGTCATCATTACTCTCCTCTTCAAAATCTTCATCTTCCTTGTCTCTCAGAGGGTCGTCTGCATCGAGATTGGTAGCAGGAATCTGGTCTAATCGAGGCTTCTTTGACACTGAAGAGGAGGTCACATGTTCTTGGGTTGGATGATCCCTATTTTTTTCTCTGGCAGCAGCTCTCTCTCTCTCTTCCAATTCTCTCCTAAAGTCACAGTTGCGAACCTCTTCAGGGGCATCCTTGTCTGTATTTTATCTCTGTATGTGAGGGTAGGTCTCTGCTTGAATACTGTTTTGAAAGTTGGCTCAAATCACCTTCTCCCTTTCCTCTTCCACCCCTTGCAGATTCAAAAGTTGGCCTGGCTGCTGTTGTCATCTTTTATGTTTGGTCGAGGTCAGGTACAGCAGCCTCTGAAAATCATACAGACACCATTACTCATTCTTCGTATTTGAATTTCTAGAGACCTTTATTTTCTGGATTTCTTCTTTGTAGCTCAAAGAATACGTGTTTTGAATTTCTCAATTGGCATAGCCCCTCTGTAAAAGCTTTCCTCCCAAATAGTAAAAATTTTCTTTAGGAAATCAGGCAAAACTAGAACAAGTTGCATGTAATTGCTTTCTATAAAATCAACATATTTTTGATTTCTGAAAGGTGTTGGTAGTGTCAAGAGTATTTGCTGCATTCTATTCAACTGCAAAGAATATTCATGGTTATAACCAACAAGTTTTATTTGATTCTCTTTACGCCTTTCTGAAATGAGCAGAGTTGTCATTATCTGACTTTTACAGATGTGGAAGTTGAAGTTCTGGGAAGACACTTGGCTAAGAGATTTGCCTAGGGACGCCCTGAGAAAAATAAAGAAGCAAACACTTGAACCCAGCTTAAATTCTAAAACTCATCCTCTCTGTCTACTCAATAGATAAATCAAGGGAAGTGAGAAATTATTGAATGTCTGTCACAGAACAAGGGTAGTTTTAAACACACTGTCTCATTTATCAACTGCAAGGTTCAGAGCCATAATCAAAGAAATTAAAATTCAAAGAGGACCAATAGCTTCTTAAATGCTTAGTGAAATGAGTGAGTTCTTTTAGTGAGAAATAATGGATAACTGAGAAGATAGGTGTTCTCAAAACTATCAGGTTACTGAAATTTCTTTAGAGTGCCACCCCAGGCAGATTATCTCACAGAAGGAAGTTTATTACTAAAAAGAAAGTGCAGGCAGCGTTTTTTTTTTTTAATTTCCTTCTTTTTATTTTCTATTCTGAGGCATATTTTCTTTTCCCTCTCAGTAAATCCAGACAAGGAACTGTATCTTTGCCTGACCACCTGCTAACAGACATTAGAACAATGTAAACCACTCTCTGCAGGATATTGATTCTGATGAAGTAAATGTTGATTAAGCAGAATGGTGGCTTTTTTTAACTGTAGGAATTCCAGATTTTTCCTTAGGCCTGTATCTCCAGGGAAATGAGCTCTGTCCTCAAAAGAAAAAATCTACAGCAAAAACCTGAGTTAGAATGAAGATTTATGATGGGAGACACTGGGCTGGGCGGAAGCGGGCTATCTGGTCGACTATCTGGAAGCTCATCTTGGTGTTATTAGAGAAACACTCCCTCTCTTGACAGGATATAGTCTGTTTATCACATAATCTCCTCAAGTTTCATTCCCATTCTGCTTACAAATGCCCCAAATATAAAGAGATGCATTTCATTAAGACAGCCTTTTAAGAGGCAGTTTACCCCAGCTGTTGCTGTCTATCTTAAACACCTACCTTTTCACCCTAGTGTGGAGTTTACATGTCGATAAGGGAAGTTTAAAAAAAAAGAACTTCAGAAATCTCAGCAAGGGAAAAACACTAAGGGTGCCTCTGGGAATTAGAGTAGGAGAAAAAGCCTAAGAAGCTTTAAGTTGCAGAACACCCATCCTCCCCAGAGAGGACACCAGGGATAATGCTTGCCTGCCTCCAGGCTTTGTGCTGACCCCACACACCATAGGCTATAAACACTTTTCCAGTGACATAAATGAGGTATCCTTTGCCTGTTATTTTGGTATTTTCTCATGAATAGCCATTGAAAAATAGGAGTGCGAGAACACAGGTGGGTACAGGACAACTAGAAGTCAAGGTTTCGGCTCACCACAGACTTTTCCCCGGCATTGCCCACTGCTATCAATGATGAATTCTCAGTCCCTTATGTCACGCATATATAGACCTAGAAAACACTCCCAGTTGGCCAAGTGCTATTTATTGGCAAGTAACCTGTGAGCTTTTACTTACTCCTAGGTCTCCAAGCTCAGAGAGCCAGAGGCTCTTGGGAGCTGCTAAGTCCAGAAGATTCTCTTGGGGGAAAGAGGGCAAATGAAGAGGGAAGTTAGAATTAAATGTTAAGTGGGGGAAAGGGAGGGGTGGTCCCAGAGTCTGTCAGGGTCCTGGCAGCGTTTGAGCTGCTGGGGTGGAGGCAGGGAGGTTCCTCCTCGTTGGAAAGGAAGTAAACGTGCGATTTGACTCCAGCCTGCTTGCTCCTGCAGGTTGGGCAGCGCGTTTGAAGTCAGGGCTGGCGTGTTTCAGGAAACGGTCTGCATCAGGTTCCCATTAGCTCAGACAGCGGCACCAGTGGTTCACACCAGGACCTGGTAACAATTAAGCCTTCTGCTACTGGTCCTTACCCTGGGGTGAGGGTCTTTTTTTCCTAACCAATGTGACTTGAAGTCGCCCTGGTTTCCTCCTGGCTCGATTTCCTGCAGGTTCCTGTACTTCGTGTCTAATCTTCTGAGACCTCTCATTAGACCACACAAACTGCAACAGTCATCTCCAGCACACAAACCCTATTCCAGACGCCCAGGGTGCCTAGGAGAAAGACTGTCTCTCTCTGAAATGTGAGAGTTACTTCCTGTCTAAAAAGCTGGATTACCAAAAATCAGACTCATAAATATTGGGGAAAATAAACCAATGTTACATCCATACCCTTAGGCATGCTAAATTATGTTCTTCCTTTAAAGAAAAAAAAGAGTAGTTCAGAACAATTATCTCCATTTTCAGTAATGAGATAGATAATGTATGCACAAATGACTGTACTATGAAGCACAAAATGAAGATGATTTTGGTAAAATGTGAGAGTTTTTACAAAAAAGAAAAACACTTCTGTGTAGAGAAGAAGCCAGGTCAGAGAAGGTATCATTTGAGGTGAACCTTGAAAAATGGGTAGAATTTGCCTACATGGAAGTTGGTGGGAAGAAGAAAAGGACGTATGAAGAGAGGAACAAAAGCGATAAGAACTTGGCCACTTTCTGAAGGCTTGCTGAGGCTGAAGTACGGGGACGATGTTATGGGACGTACCACAGAATACAGGTGAGATGGCTGCCTTTCAAAGGCTTTCACTTCCTCGAAGTGATAAACACAGGTAAGAAACCAGCTAGAGGACAATATAAGACGCAATGTGATGACATCCCCGCGGACACAGGTAACATTTAGTTGGGTCGTGTAAGTGATCAATGCTATTTTAAGTAAGGAATTGTCCAAGTTTGATGAAATAGCTGGACCAGAGTTGAGGACAGGAGTTTAGGTAGATGCTGAGGACTGAAGGACATTGATAGAAAGGAGAAAATTAATAGAGGGAAACTGAGGCAGGCCATGCACTGCAGACCAGCGGTTCCCAAACTGCAGCATATCAGGACAGTCCCCAGAGCTCATTAAAATGCATACCTCTGGGCTCCACATCGAGTTTCTGATTTAGTAGGTCTGGTCAGAGGTGGGATGAGTTGCATTTTTGGCAAGCTCCCTGGTGATGCTGATGCTCCAGGTCTGGGAACTCACTGCAGACAGATCAGGCTACCCAGAACACTGTCACTTACTTGGGGAGAAATACTGGGAAATCGGACTGTACAGAAAAGACTGTCCCCTCACCCCAGAGAATTATTAGAAATTGGTATGCTGTTGGAACTAGCCAATGGCATAATGGTTATGTCACTGGACTCCCATGTAGTCGACGGCAGTTCGAGTCCTGGATATGGTGGCTTAAAACTCAACACTGGGTGCATGTGCATGTGTGCCCAAAATCCCAAGAAGAGAATGGAGAAGAAGGGATTGCGGCATGGCCATGGCTCCGGGGGATGATTTCTCATTTCTGTTTCTCTGTCTCTTTCTGTCTCTCTGGCCAGTGCATGAGCCCTATAGTAAAAATATCTCTCTTAAAAAAAGAAAAAAGTACACTGTTAGCTCACTTTGTTTTTGTTAGTGTGGAGTCTCCATCTGAACAGTCATTAACACTCTGTTTATTTGTTTTCTATTCCCCAGTAACTCCTTGATTTTGTATGAATTATTCTGAAAGAACAAAATAATACTTTATATCTCCAGAAGAAACTACCATGATTAAAGATGAATATTATTTTAAAACACAGATTCTGTCAATCTCTTCTGCAAGAAGGTTATTTCTTAACTAGTATCTCCTCTGCCAAGAATTGAGGTCCATTATGGAACTGGTACTACGGGGCTTTCCATGCTGCACAGTGACAGGCAGTTCTCCACTTTAGAACCCCTGTATTCAAAACACTCACCTGGGGCTGGCAGGTAGTGTGGACAGGCACTGAACTCCCACATGACTGACCACAGTTCAAGTCTTGGGCCTGGTGGCTTGCTTTCTCACTTTCCCCCTCTCTCTGGTCAAATCGGAAAATAATAATAATAGTAAAGTTAAATAAAATAATTCTTCAAAAAAAAGCTCACTTAACACGATATAGTGCAAGATGATGCATTTATTAAATTTCTTCTCTAAAAGAGTCACATCAATTATTCTTTGAAATGTAATATAAATAGAAGCTGGGCCAGCTCAAGGGCCTAGTGTTAAGGAAACTGGATCCCATATGGCTCACTATGGTTTGAATTCTGGACCTGGCAACTTAAAAACTAACTATGTGTGTGTGTGTGCGTGCCCAGAATCCCAACAGAATGGAGAAATGGAGAGCAGATTGCAGCATGTCTCTTTCTCTGTCTCTCTCTGGTGGATGCATCCATCCTCTGGCTACATAAATAAAGAGAAAGTATAATCCTTATCCCATGATTGTTTTGCTTCTGCATATTGAAATAAAAACTCACTACCATTGTTTCCCTTTATTTTTACAGACAAAAGTGTAATCCAGATCAAATTTGGAAATGTTTTTAAATGTATTTATTCTATTTAAAATAAAACAAGTTTTAACTTTTTTTCCCACTATTATATGGGTTATGTTTGAGTTTCTCCCTGAGTTTGTTAGCTTGATTGGGGTGAGAATGTTTTCTTATATGCTTTATTTAGTAGACAGCCTCTCTCTCTCTTTTTTTTGGAGAGGTTTTTACTATAGGGCACATGGGCTCGCCAGAAAGACAGAGAGAGACAGAGAGACAGAAAGAAATCACCCCCCAGGGGGGATGGCCACTCCACAATCCCCTCTCCTCCATTCTCCTCTCAGGATCTTGGGCATGCACGCACAAGCACCTGCCATGAGTTTAAGCCACCAGGTCCAGGACTCGAACCGTGGTTGACTACATGGGAGCCCAGTAACATAGCCATTATGCCAACTGCTGGTCCCAGTAGATAGCCTCTCTTATGTGTTTGGAGATCAAGTTATAGTATACACTCTCTGTAGACAGAATGTGCAGTGCACTTTCCAAAACTTATTTTAATCTCTTGACTATTGAAGATAAGAGTTATGAAGTATGCAAATGATAGTAATTAGAGAACATCACAATACACACAGTTAATTCATCATGATTCATATTTATGAAGTACTGATTTTATATGAATACCAAAAATATATACTGATTATACTGCTTAAATTTTGAATTGAACAAATAAGACAAATAACTAGAAAGAGAATTTATTTTATAACAATGAACTAAATTTATTATTTATTATATTTTCTTCTGATTTAATACATGAAGGATTACTAAGGTATATAATTGTAAGTTTTTTTTTTTTTTTAAATGAAGAGATGACATTCTTTCAAGTGACAAGGGGCTAAAGATGCTCATTTCTTTGTAAAAGGTTAGCACGGGAATTCTACAGATAAGAGAGAGAAAAATAATGTGTGTGTTAAGAATTGAATAGGACCTTTGAGCATCTGGGTTGATTGTGGTGCCTTGCACGGGAACTCACAGTGGCTTAATAACAGAGTAAAACCAGAATCCTGGACTTGTCAGAATTCCTGACTCCTTGACTGGGACTTTTTCTGTATCATACTAAGGAGTGTAGCTTCTTTTAGAAGAGAAATATTTCTATCAATTTATCTTAGACTTACTGCCTACTAGCATTTAGTACTTTTCCCCTACACTTTAAGCTACTTAGTAAAACAATGTCTTCAGTGAAAATGAATTGAATACAAGAAAGAAAATTTGATTTCTCCTCTAAACCAACATTAAAGATGATTTTGAAAGTTTTTATTTTCTTGGCCAGGTGTATTTTTCTGTGAAAGAAATGATTAAATTGAGATTACGTTTTCATTATTTTTGACATGTGGTGCACAGTTTCATTTTGCATGTTACTTTTAGTGTGTTTGTATGGTATGTTTGCTGGCGGCAGACATGAGATTCTCCAGAAAAACACTTCATCTGTGCAGCATGTTGGGTGTCTACTTGAAGACAGAAGACTAGATTTTTGTATGCCAGTTAAGGAAACAGCAGGTGGCATAGTGGTTAATGCACTGGACTCCCACATGGCTCACTGTGGTTCAAATCCCGGACCTGGTGGCTTGAAAATCATGCTGAGTGTGTGTCTGTGTGTACCCAAAATTCCAGGAGAAGAATGGAGAAGGGATTGACCATCCTCCCAGCCAACCCCCCTGAGGGGTGATTTCTCACTTTTCCTTTCATTGTCTGTCTTTATAGTGAGTGCATGCACTCTATGGCAAAAACTTTATAAAATAAATAGATAAATAAATTAGTTAATTCATTTAAATGATTGTCCTCACCCTGAAAGAATATACTCCTATTTTACATTTTAGAACTCCTCCCATCTTTGTCCTCAAGCTTAATGGATGAGTATAAAAAGGTTGGTCTCCTTATTTTATTGACACTTTGTTACTGACCAAAAGTACCTGGCACTGTTTGGTCAATTAGCTAACTTATCAAACAGTGTCTAATGACTTTTGATTCATTCCAAAATTCAATTCCACTTGATAAATATGATGATATGGCACAACTGAAGACATGTGAAGGAAAGGACCAAGAGAAAATGAAAAGCACGGGGGTAACAAACAGCAGCAACTCTGGAATAAATGTCTCCCCCCCTACACAAGACTGTGTTGACCACACATGTTTCATTGTTTTTGAAAAAGATCCATGCTCTCCTAGCCCTGCGTGTACCGCCCATGTATAAATGTTACAATGGAACAAAATTTTGCCTTTGCTGCATTTACTTGGAGGTCTCCATTTTAAATATCAGTACTAAAAAAATGAAAGAAAGAAAAAGAGAAATATTTAGGAAGGAATTGATAGTAGATATTGGAATACAATCTTTCTAAGACCTAGAAATCCTCCTTTTTTAAAAAATTTTTTTAGAGAGAGAGAGAGATTTTTGTTACAGGGTGTGTGCACTAGCCAGATACGGGAAGACAGAAAACGAGAAATCACCCTGCCCCCCAGGGGAGATGGCCACACTGCAACCCCTTCTCCTCCATTCTCCTCTTGGGATTTTGGGCACACACGCACAGGCGCCTGGTGTGAGTTTTAAGCCTCTGGGTCTGGGACTTGAACAGTGGTTGACATGGGAGTTTAGTGACGTAACCATTTTGCCATCAGCTGGTCCTTCCTCTCTGTTTTTCTTTCTCTCTTTCTTTCTCTCTCTCTCCTTTCTTTCTTTCTTTCTTTCTTTCTTTCTTTCTTTCTTTCTTTCTTTCTTTCTTTCTTTCTTTCTTCTTTTTTTTTGGAGAGGATTTTGCTATAGGGCACGTGTGCTCACCAGAGAGATAGAGACAGAGAGATAGAAAGTGAAAAATCACCCCCCAGGGGGAATGGCCATGCTGCAATCCCTTCTCCTCCATTCTCCTCTCGGGATCTTGGGCATGCACGCACACACGCCCAGCGTGAGTTTAAACCACCGGTCCGGGATGCGAACCATAGTTGGCTACATGTGAGTTCAGTGACATAGCTGTTACACTAACTGCTGGTCCCTCTTCTCTGTTTTTCTTATGCTTTCATTTGCTTCCGTATCCTTCTCACGTCCCTAGCTGGTCCTCCTGCTTGTCCCTTCAGCTTCTCTCCTCCTTATTCTTGGTTCTCTGATCTCCTCGACTTTGCCCCATGCAGACCCACCCTGGTCCCTTCTACCACAGGCATTCTGTACCCCTGCACCTTGGCCATGGAAATCTCCTAGACAGAAGTACACTTTGTGTAGGCAGTTGACTCCTCTGCTGCCTTTTCTTGTTCTCAGTATCTCTCCCATTCTCCCCAATGTCTATCCCCAAACATCACAACCACCCTTGAGCCTCCCACCATTCCCTCTCCTGACCTTGTACTTCACACAAAAGAATAAAAATTAAAAAGAAAATGATAACAAAACAAACAACAGAGCCATCAGTCTACTCACCTGCATCTCCTAACCTCCTGTCTTGAACTCATCTTCATGTTCACATCTGAAACTATGCCCCTGTCTGTTTCCAAGGCTGTCCCCACCACTCTAAGCCCTTGCACCCCGAACACACGCTTCATCTCCGGCCTCTGCTCTTCTTTGTCAACTGTCTCCTTTCCTGTCTCCAATACTTCCTCCTACTTTCACCCATACAGTCTCTAATCTTTCTTCTCCTCAAAGAAAACAAACGTTCCTTCACTTTCACTCTCCTCTCAGGCTCTATCTTTGTCCTTTTGATTGCACCTACATGGATTGAAAGGGGAATTTGCACTCTACTTTGCAAAGTCTGTACTCAGCTCTGCCACTTTCTAGATGTGTGGCCTTGGACAATTTCCCTTCCCTCTCTGTGCCTTAGTTTCCTCACCTATAAAATGGGGATAACAGTACTTTTGCTCCTTAATAAACGTAATTATAAACTAATGACAGAATAACTTGGTTAGGGAGTCTGGTAAAGCTAATATATAAAGGGCACCAAGGAGAATGAGCAATAGGAGAAAGATGATTCATTTGGGGCCACTTCTCTAGAATGCCCTTGACATCTGTTCTGATATCCAGAAAGTTCCTGTGAGTCATTCACATGCCAGTTCATACTTCATTTCTTCCAGAGAGCCTTCCCTCATTGTCCACCCTGACCAATGGAAACAGTTTCTAGATCCTCGGTGCCCAGAGAACTAAACCTTAGTGCTTCCATTGGTGCTGGCTCTGCCCTACTTTGCTTAGCAGTTAGTTATGAGCGTGTCCCAGCTCCTCTTCCATGCTGTGAAGTCTTGCAGGCCAGGGGTGTGTTCTTGTTATTGTCTTAGTTTGCCGACATAACAAAGTACCACAGACTGGGAGGCTTAAACCACAGAAATTTATTTTCTCACAGTTCTGGAAGCTGGAAGTCCAAGATCAAGGGTTGGATTCTTCTGCGGCCTCTCTTCTTGACGTGTAGATGACCCTCTTCTCCCTGTGTTTTCACAGACCTTCCCTCCATGTGCATCCGTGGCCTAATGTCCTCTTATATAAGGACACTAGTCAAATTGGCTTAGGGCCTACTCTAAACAAAAGCATTTAAACTTACTACTTCTTTGAAGACGATGTCTCCAAATACAGTGACATTCTGAGAAACTGGAGATTAGGACATGTGAATTTTAGAATATCTATAATTCATCCCCTAACATGTATCTTTGATATCTCACAAGATCTAACATAGTGCCAGTCAAAGTTGTGCCATTTATTAATTAAACAACTTGGGAAGAAACTTGGGAAGTGGAAACAAGGCAGGACGTAGAGAAAAACAATACTTAAAATCTGGTTCTGATACAATCTTGGAAGAATAGTGGAGAAAGCAAGGAAGGTTAGTCATCACCTCTGCTGTTTTCCTTTCAATAACATGTCCTCACACAACAGGATTATTTCATTAGAGCTGGGTTTCTTTTTGCAAAATGATATCCCTGGGAAGGATGACATAATAGAAAGAAAATGGAGCAAGACGAATTCTGTCTTTGTTACCGATTGCAATAAAGCCTTCAGGGCCTGGCACAGGGTCAATACATGTTAGTTATTGTTGGTTTTATTATTATTATTTTTAGGGTCATATGGATGCTAAGCTCCATGAGGACAAGGATACTTCATATCTTGCTCATTGCTGTGCTCTCTGACCTCCCAAGTATTTAGTAAAAAGAAACAAGTCAATATATTTGTTAATTAAATGAGCATGGTCTAGCAGATGGTGTGGTGGTTAAGGAGCTGGATCCCACATGGCCACTGCATGGTTTGAGTCCCAGACCCAGAAGCATGAAAACTATGACAGATGCATGTGTGTGCCCAAAATCCCGAGAAGAGAATGGAGGAGAAGGGATCATGGTGTGGTCATCCCCCAGAAAGTTCTTTCTCATTTTTCTCTCTCTCTCTCTCCAGTGAGCACACGGGTCCTATAACAAATTTTAAAATAATTTAAAAAATGAATATGCTTAACCTCTGAGGCTCTCCTTTCTCATCCTTGGAAAGAACTAATGTTTATTGAGTACTTACTATGTGTGAGGCTTGCGCTATGTGTTTTATGTGGGGTAATTTATTTTAACCACCCTACCAATCATCTGAGGTATGTACAATTTTGACTTCCATTTTTCAAGCAAGAAAACTGAGGCATTGAGTGTTGAGTAACTAGTCAAAGTTGCCCAACTAACAAGTGGCAAAGCTCAGAAATGGTCATACTCAGAATTGAAGTACCAACCAATTTGTTAAATAGCCTCCTTCATGTCTGTAAAACCGGTAAAAATTCCAACTTCTCAGGCATGTTGAAAGAAACAAATGATAATTGGTAAAGTGCCTAATATGCAGTAGGAGCCCAATAAATATGGAGCCCTCCTCCTTGTCTGTACAGCTTATATCACAGTGTGGATGAGTGCTCTAGGATTGACCTTCTAACTAGACTCTTCCCAAATCCTCCATTAACCCAAACATGCTGCAGCCACTGCCCCATTTTCTGCTTCCTTTTATAGCAAAACTGCTCTATACTTAAAAGGTGTCTGCTCTTCATTTCCTTCTCTTCCATTTTGTCTCAGTGTCACAAAAATGAGGCTTCCGC
>NW_006206301.1:817486-822181 GCF_000334495.1 Tupaia belangeri chinensis | reverse complement strand
TTCCTCTCTTCTGAAATTGCTCTTAGCAAGATAACTAAACACAACCAATAAGCTTGATCCAACAACCTCTTCTGTCTCATTTTTTTCCAATTGCCTAGGTTCATTCAACAGGGCTAATAACTCTCCTTCCTTTCCATTTTTAAAAAATGTTGGCTGTTTATTCAGAGACAATCACCCTCAATAGGATCTCACATCCAGATCCTTCCCCTGGCCTTCCAACCAGCCAGAACCACAGGCATGTGTGCACATCATCCAGTATGCACACGTCACCTGGGAATCAAACCCCAACCTTCTGCCTCCAGTATAGCTGGGCAGCATGCTACCCCTGCTCCCCTGTGATGGGGCCACCTTCTCCTTCTTGCTTCTTGGTCCCCAATCCCCACCACCACTTTCCTGGATGTTCCTTCTTTGTTCCTGTTGCTGGTTCCCCCATCTTCATTTTAAGTCTAACTGTTACATATTGGACCACAGCAGAAGATAGATGAGGTACATGAGACTGAGCTGATGAGACAGAATCTTACGACTTTTGACTAAAACAGTACTGATTTTCTTTAATGCTTTGTTTTCCAGATTTAAGGATGTTATTCTTCTCTTGAGCGGTCGATAGGTTCATGTACCTACTACTTTAAGACAATCCTAACTTGTTCTCTGGTTTTAAGTTTTAAGCAAAGTTCTCTTAACAGTTTTTATATTGATTTATTAAAGCTAAAACTCCTTTTCTTGAAATTAAAAAACATATTAAAAAATACCTATTTAATGACTGCAGTAAGCTATATAGCCTCGGCTAGGTGCTACTTTGTATTATATCCATTCTGTTCATGCCTAAAATCCGACATGTGTTCACAGATATGTATATATCAGCTGAACTTGCTATTGAAAGTATTTAGATCAATTAAGATATTTCGTGAATCAATAAAATGTGTGTGGAGGGAATGAATGGAAAGCAATTATAGATACCAGAGACAGTGTGGGAAGAGGGTGGGAAATAATAAGGTGAGAATTATGGGATATACATATATATACATGCATGTGTGTGTGTGCGTGTGTGTGTATGAAACAAGAAATGGAAGATTATTTGTTGATGATAACATGTATGATTAAGCCATTATACAGTGTGTTCTGGATGGGAAATTACATTTTGTATACTATGATGATGCTCAGTGAATGAATATAAACTAAATATATTTAAAAGCACTAAATAATCTAAGTTTACTTATGAGCACCCTGTGCAGATTGACTGGTGAGTAGCTGTCCTTTTGATGGGAGGAGTAACAGTGGTCTTGTTCTCCACAGGACGAGGAGTGGTGGGATCTTCTGTAAATCCACACTCTCTCTCCAAGTTGTCTTTGTGACAGCTCAACTGGCAAAATATTCATGGATAGAGAGAAGCTAAGTGTCCTCTGACAATATTCAGCCTCTGAATGGAGGACCCATGGTCTAATTCACTCAATTTCCTGTCCACATACATGTTCTAGAACATTATGTGAAATATGAACGGCATGCGCATAAGTGTGGTCAGGCACAAGCCAAGTTTCTATGCCAATCCACAGCTCCATTTCAAAGAAGGGATTCAGTAGTGACTCTCAAGGTAGAGATTGAGCATGGTCACGTCTGAAGGCCCCACATCCTAATACCACCATCTTAGGGGTGAGAATTTCAACACATGAATTTTGGAGAGACACAAACATTCAGACTATAGCAGGGAGAGAAAAGAAATAGACTGACAATAATGCCAATGAAGAACTAAAAATGGGTATAAAAGCAAAAATTAATTGAGAATATGTACTCAAGAGTCAAAAGAGACATTTAGGGGAACTTGCTCTTAGAAGGAACATATCAACTATCCTCCATCTCCACATAGAGCTTTAAGTCATAAGCAGCACCCCATGGGCCAAACCAGGCCCTCTGAGTCCAGCCCTTTTGGTTCATTCCCTGTGCACCTACAGACTCATTGCCTTGCCACACAACTCATTGCCTGGCGTTGTGATTTATGTGCATGTTGTCTCTGTGACTAGACTGTGAGTTCCTGCACCCCAGGCTCTGCAAAGCCTTGTGCAATGGTGAGCCCATGGCATGGGCTTGAGAAATATCAGGTGACGTCCGGCAGAGTGAATGAATGAAGTGGAGTCACGTTGCAACAGGTGAGGTTTAGGTCAGACATAAATGCTTCTTGTCAGGCACATGAAATGCTAAAACAGCTGTGAGGGGGAGGTTGTGGTTCACACCGTGTCAGGCTTCAGCTCAGGGAGGATTAACCCGTTGGCTGCAGCAAAGTCACCAGGAATGGGTCTATCTCAGCCGCTGTGCATACTGGAAGGTCATGAGGTCAGTTCAGCTCACTGTCCACACAGGGCCTTTGCCAATACCCAGTGTTTTAGAAGCCTAGGAAGGGAGGGTGTCATGATGGATGGGACTTTCATGAATCTCAGACTAAATCTTAAGAACATGCCATTGTTTACAACCTGGACCAGAAAAAAAAAAATGTGTGTGTGTGTGTGTGTGTGTGTGTGTGAGAGAGAGAGAGAGAGAGAGAGAGAGAGAGATCGTTAAGTTGTGCAAAATGTTTGGAACTTTTGTGAGTGACATTTATTTACCCCAGTCTATGTCTATCTTAAAAAGCAATATATGTCTTGAAATCACCACTTCAAGGCAGGTAAAATCCAGACAGGGTATGCAAAGGTCATTTGCTATCACTTTTGTGCACACTTTCTCTCATGAATACAATAAACTCAAGGGAGAGACATAAGCATTCACCTTCTGCAGGGGGCTCAGCCTCAGTTTCCCACCTCTCCACCTACAAAAGAGAGCTCTGGCAAAATCTCATTGATTCAGGAGAACCTCTGTGGAATACAAATGTGAGGGATTGAGAAATAAAGCACATTGCTTGTTTGGGAGCACTGGGAAAAAGAAAAAAAACAGAACTAAAAAGAAAAATAAAAGCAAAATAGGAAAGGGAGAACTAAATAATAAGAGCACACCTTGGCCATTGTCTGCTGTGACCCAGAGCCACAGCAGAAATGCGCTCTATGTGGTGACCCAGCCTATAGCTGTGACATATCACCTCCCTTCCTACCTACCTGAAATAAAAATGTTGTGAGACAGGATTTACGTTTACTGTGTGCCATGTGCTCTGGTATTTACCACTCCACTTTTCTCTTCTTTTCCACAAATGCAGGTCATAACCTGTTAAATGGAGTGGGCTATGGCTGTCAAGCTGGAAAACGCCACCCCAGGTGGCTTTAGAATGATTTAGCTATATGGTTAACTGGGGTTGCAACGGCATTCTGTAACGCAGTTTGCTGGAACGGCTCACAGCCTGGAGTCTGTGCAGGGAATGTTGGTGAGAGTCTTTGTACCGCTGCAGGCAGGTTTAGGAGCCTGTTAACCCTGAGCTCCCAAACCATCCTGAGTGAAAGGTCAGGAGACAGAGTGAGGCCCAGCCATGGCGGTGCAGTTGGGCTGCAGTGCTGTAAGTCACAGGGCCAACCTGATCTTGAGAGCTACAGGAAGAGGATTGCAGCATGGCAAGGCCCTGTTGAGACCGCCTTTCTCTCTTTCATTCTCATATGCTCTCTCTCACAAATAAAATAAACTTAAGAAAAAGAAAAAGAGACAGTGAGTAGTCACCTTTGGCGAATGTCTCAGCCTCAGTGAGTCTTCCACTTCTCTACCTACAAAATAAAAGTTTAGCAAAATCTCATTGACTCAGGCTCTGTGACAGAATGGAATCTGTTATCATTTAATTAGGGGTTATCACAAATGCGTGTCTGAGGAATGCAAATTTAGTCAAGTGATATTTTTGAGTTCTACATTGAAAATTTTAGACTCTTCCCACTGTGAAAAGAGATTGGCCACTGGGTAAAAGAAGTCCCTCCTACCTCCAACTGGTACTCTTACTTCCTCAGACAGACAGATAACCTGTATTAAAAGAATTTAATAGGTGTACCTATTTACTTGAGTTATTGAGAGAGTGAACGCTTGGCCTCAGGCTAGCAGGAAGGAGACTGTTGCACCTCCATATAAGAAGGGGAGGGGTTGGGGTCCTGTTAATAAGGAAAAGAAACTCTCCCCAGCCAGTATGGGGTTACATCACATTACTCTGAGAAAAATGAAAGTGCTGAATGTTAGATGTTAGTGTCAGCATTGCCAAGTCAGAGATACCCGTAAGATCCACTAGTGAGCAAACAGGAGGCCTAGATCCCTTGCTGGGGAGAAGCTTTTAACTTAACTGAACTTGACCAGAAGGATTCATTCTCCCCTTTGCTCTGGGACCTGGGCAAGTGCGAGATTTTTTTTTCTTTTTTAACACTGTTATACAAGGAGACTTCAAATGTTCGTGGAAAAATGGAACTAAAGTAAATGTTTATTTTGGTTAAAAATTTTGTTTTAAATCCTTGTACAGTTTTTCATAATACATATTTTCCATGAAGACCCCTTGTAAATCTAGGGCCCTGCAAGGGTCTTGCGTATCCTGGGTGTTTAAAAAGTAGTTGTGGGACATGGGGCTGGCAGGTGGCATGGTGGTTGAGGGTGCTGGACTCCCATATGGCCGTCCGTGGTTCAAGTCCTGGACCTAGAGGCTTCCTTTCTTACTTTCCCTCTCTTTCTCTCTCTCTGTCTCTCTATAGAAATATTAAAATAATAATAATAATAATAATAAATAAATAAAGTTAAATAAAATAATCCACATGGGGG
>NW_006206301.1:802475-815486 GCF_000334495.1 Tupaia belangeri chinensis | reverse complement strand
AATAATAATAATAATAATAATAAATAAATAAAGTTAAATAAAATAATCCCCATGGGGGAGAGGCAACCTGTTGGTTGCTCCTGTTTCCTGTGCCTCTGTGATGGTTCCCAGTCACCTTCCTAACTTGGTCAAGGTACCTCTGAGTGTTCAAAGGTGTGCACAAGTAGAAAATTGGCGATCTCTTTTCTGGTCTGCCTCCCTGTTGCTCAGGAATACCCCACACTGTAGTCACAGGTCCTGGGTGATCGAAAGTCCTCCCTATTTCTAAGCAGTGGTGAACCTCCAACTGAGCTAATGAGCTTCACCTCAGGAGCAAAAAAAACCGAAATCATTGGCGAGGATTGCGCATTGCGTGCTTATTTTCAAAACACCAAAGGCAAGTTGGGGGGGCATGATCCATGGGTCCCGGCTGCTAGGGCCTAAAGCCACAGGCAGCTTGGTGTCCAGTAACGCTGCTTCTAAAATAATTCTTTTTAAAAAAAGTAGTTGTGGAACAAATGACAAGAGACAGGTTGTAGTGGACCGCATCCCGAGAGGCCTATGCCTTGAAGTCTCTCCTATATGTGATACAGGGCCGTTGACAAGAGCCAGAAGTCCAGTCCACTCTGTTCCCTACAATGTCATTCCTGCCGATGACAGTCACCCCTCAGCAATGAGCTCTGTGTGCACCTGCCATGAATGGGTTGGTCAGGGGAGGTGGCTGGGGCAAGGTATGAATGTGTGCTCTGCTCCTTTCCTTCCAGGTTCTGGTGTGGATTCTCACAGGGAACCCCCTGGAATCCTCCATCTAGAGGCACAGAAAAAGGTTTGGAGAAAGACTCAGCCCCCTGATGGTGCCAGGGCTTAGCAAGTCGCCCTTTCAGTTACACCCAGGAAAGATGCTGCTACCCAAAGAGATCTATTGTCGGTTACATAGTGATCGGGTTGGTTTTTACTTCTCATCTGCCATAACTTTCTTTAGTCCCCACTCATTTTTTGTCTTAAATATGTTAAAGACTCCTGACATTTTTTTATAGCTTTTCCAGTTCTAAAAAATTTAAAGGATTCTTATTTTTCTTTTTAAAGAGTTTATTTCTTCCATGAATGAAAGAGTCAGAGAGAGAGAGAGAAAGACATAGAAGACAAGACCCCCAACAGGGTCTTCATGCCATGGTCTACCCCTGGCTTTAGTCTGGCCTGATTTGTGGGCACACAGAGCCCAGCATACTCAGGGAGGTCTCTGGATGCAAACCTGGAACCTTTCTAGGAGGATCTGCCTCACAGAGCATTGCATTCTACCATCCCTGGTCCTAAAATGGTTTGGGTTTTGTTTCTCTGAAATGTTCATGGTGCTTTCAGAAAATTAGACCTTACTTAAATTGCAAAATGTCTAGCTCTTTATGTTAGGAAAGACATGCTTGGCACATTTGAGGGAGGTTGGCCAAGATCTGTGTATGTTTGCACTTATGAGATCAATGCCAGCGGCCTGGAGGGTAGCTTTAGGGGACAGGGGTTATGCTTTCCATTTGTGCACTACACCTAAGGGGTAGCAGCTCTGTGCAATAGCACAGATGTGAGTGACAGAATAAACGGACAGATCTTGCTAATGAGTGGAATCCTCATGAATCAGAAAAAGCTCATTTACTGCTAGATATTATGCAATTACAAGGACGCTAAAGTGAAACCATTGTATAATATTAGGGTAAAACCAACTCTATCTTCTCAATGGGAGAACACAGCAGATGAGTGGTGTCCTGTTTTCATGCAGATTTAGAAAATGACCATGAAGGCATAAGGCTTATAAGAGTTTTAACAGTATATTAGCTTCATAGAGGATTTTAATGACAAAACTGTTAATGAAATTAACATAAAATAATCACATGAGTATGGATTGCCTTTTTTTTAAACTCAACATTTTTCTCTAGTGATCTTTCAAAGCTTCGTAAGTGTGTTAGTCCTCTCCCCCCACACACACACATTTAACAAATGAGGGAACTAAAATAGGAAGAGTTAGGATTCAAGGTCATTACTTTATATTTCTGGATGGTTTTCAAAACATTTTCTCTTAGATGGCCTCATTGAGTAGTCATTACACTGATCTAGATGGTGCTATTAGTGTCAGTGCTGTTGAGGTAGAAAAGGCTGAGAGATGGTAAGTAGAAGCTGTGCGCTACAGACTACCTTGCCCCTGTCCCTAGAGATGTGTCCTGAGGTCAAAGCAAAGGCTGATTCTGTGCCTGGGTCAGCACAGGACTTTTGCCCCTAAATGCCTGGAAGCCAAGCTAGACTGCTGGGCATATGCCTATGCCTGGAGGACTGTAGAAAGGGAATCAGATCGAGCCCTCTAGAGGGTGCTTCTCCCTCTCTCTCTCTCTCAGTCTCTGTTTCGCGTGTGCACACAAGCTCTATCATGAATTAAAAAGAAAAGAAAAGGAAAGGAAAGGAAAGAAAAAATTTGAGATAAGCAAAGAAGAAAAGGAGACTCCAAGCCTAAAGAAGGCCTGGTTTATTTCATCTCATCAGAGTGAAACAGCTCCTGGCTGGAGTGGCCTAGGACCTGAGAGATTTGCAATTCAAAGAGATGACAATTCTTTGGAGAATGATACCACACCACCCACCACTTGGCTCAGTAACAAGTCTGTGATTTATCCCTCTCAGCCTTCATCCTCCTTAGAAAACAGAGGGGAGAGGATGAGGGAAGAACATAAAGTAGGCTTGAACAAGGCTCTCATAATGTTTCCTACTATACTTGACTGAGGATCAGAGGTTAAATGGCCTGTCCCAACTCACACAGTGGGACAGAGCCAGGCCACAAACCTGGGTCTTCTTGCTCCAAGCCCGTAAACCAGCAGCATCCCTTCCGATCTTCCCTATGACCTTCAGAACTGCATTGCTGTTCTCTGCTGTCCACCTCCTGCTGACTCTGGAAACACTGAGCAGATCTATACACAGGGCCATCATCACCGAAGAGCTGTGACAGAAGGAAGGGCCTATACCTGGGTGTGCAGTCAGTGCAGCGCCTTAGAAGCTTAGAAATTAAAGGCTTTGATATATGAAGACAACTTTAAAGATGCTAAATGGAAAAACTGTGTTTTTGTCTTCAATAGACTGTAAGTTTCTGGAATGCTGGAATATCTGTCATTCTCTCTTTTTGACTCATTTAACAAATATATATTTTTAGTATCACTATGCATCAAATCTTGAGATATAGGTCAACTGGTGGCATGGTGGTTAAGGTTGTCTGGAGGGGCCAGAAGGTGGAATGGGGGTTAAGGATACTGGACTCCACGTGGCCGACTGCAGTTGGAGTACCGGACCTAGTTGCTTGCTTTCACACTTTCTCTCTCTCTCACTCTGTCCCTCTATAGTCAAATAAAGTAAAATGAAATAAAGTTAAGTAAAATAATTCTAGAAAATAAAAAAGGCTGGATCCCATGGTGACCAACAGCACTGTTAGAATCCTGACAGTGTGAGCAGCCCCAGCAGTTTGAGAAACATGCTGAGTGCCAGTGTGTGTCTGCCTAAAATCTCCAAAGGGAAAATGGGATAGAAAGGATTACAGTGTGACCAATCCCTATAGAGGGTACTTTCTTACTTTCTCTCTCTTTCTGCCACTCTGGCAATTGCACACCCCCTCTGGCAAGTTAAAAAAAAATACCAGAGTATAGAGAACAAGATATGTTCACTGTCTGCCCTTTTTTCAGCTTGAGCGTGTTCCTACCACAGAGTAGGTACTTGACAAGTATTTGTAGAACCTAACTGAAATTAGAACTGGTGGAAATAACCGCATTTCCTGGCAACGTAGTCCCAGTGTATTTGAGTAAAGGTTGACCAGAAATCTGGTCCAGGTCCAAAGACTGATGAGAATGATAATTTGGACTCAATAGAGGTTGTTGTGATTTGGGATTGTTACCAAGGCAGGAGACAGTGCAGAGGTGTATCACAGATAGGGATATGAGTGAAGTGATATGACCCCTGGAAGGAAGTTTCAACAGCCCACTCAGTGGAAAAGCCATTATATGAGAGGAGCTCGGAATGAAGAGCCGTATCTTTTTATACCTTTAGGGATAGTCTAAAGTGCTGCCATCACTCCACGTTTGCCCTATGACTGGGTAAGGCCATCGCCTCTTCCAACCACATTCTTTTTCTTACTTTGTCTTCAGGCCTAGCCAAATGAACTAGGGCATTTTGGAAACAGTAGAAGGCTTTGCAGGTTTTCAGATGAGAGACCTCGTTGGTGGCCTGGATAGGATTATTATGAATAGGAACAGAAGTATGTGGGTTTTGAAATATTTAGGAAGGAGAATAGAGTAGATTTGATTATTTGGATGTGCAAAATGTATCAGTAAGGACACTTTCTGTTGCCAATAATTGAAATCCTTCCTTATGTTGGCAAAAAATGAAGGAAATGTATTATCTCAAATAACAAAAGCCTTAGGGTTGGGATCAGCTTTAGGGTTTGTGGGAACATCAGCCAAACATTCTTTATCTCTACTCTGCCATTGGCTTCATCCTAAGGTTGAATTCCCATCAAATTGATTGACAGTCACCTCTCATGATATGTGTTTTTGATTTATATGGAATGGGAGGGGGAAATTAGCTTCTTTTCCTGAGAAGTCTGGAGCAAATCTCTTCTCATATTTCATTGACTGGATTGACTTAGACCTACTTACGCTTGAACTAGTCACTAGCAAGAAAAATGAGATTACAATGGAGATTTACAATCCTGAGGAGGAATTGATGTAAGGGTGGGGGGCAACCACAATGTCCACTAGCTTAGGTAACTAGGTAATGGTAGTGCCATTGCTGACTAAAGGTACCTGGGAGGAAGAATTTGCCTGGGGAGAAAAAAATGGGCTTATTTTAGACTTGCATTCTGATGTTTGTTGTCACTTCATATAAGAGTTCAAAGTGTACTTGGACTATTGGGGAATTTCTGAGGACATATGCTTAGTTAAGAAGAGTATGGGTTTAAGAGACCATCCACTCTGGGGCCAACAGGTGATTATGGTGGTGAAGGCACTAGACTCTCACATGGACTACCATAGTTTGAATCCTGGATCCGGTGGCTTGGAAATCATGCTGGGTGTACATACACATGTGCCCGAAGTCCCAAGGTGAGAATGGAGAAGAAGGGATTGTGGCATGGCCATCCCCTGGGGAGGGTGATTTCTCAGTGTCCCTCTTTCTGCCTCTCTCTTCTCTGTCTTTCTCTAGTGAGTGCATGTGCCTAATGTCAAAAACTTAAAAGAGAGAGGGAGAGAGAGACCACCCTTTCTTTTAGGAACTTCCTCTCATTGCCAATACTAGCCATGGCCAAGTCGAGTGCACATTTTTCTGCTTCCAAGGAAATACTCAGTAGCTCTTTACTACATTATTTCAGCATCATGCTGAAAGTGCAAATGGAACGGTGTATGAACGATGTTCTGACATTTGTTTTTAACTGGTGATTTTAATTTTGCTAATTGTCTTATTTTATGATAGAGAGGACAAGCACGTGAGACAGAGAGAGAGAGAGAGAGAGAGAGCAAGCAAGCACCTTCTCTTCACACTGCAAACCTTTTCTCTACACCTCCAGCTCCTCAGGATCTCAGGTATCTGTGAGCATACTTGATATGTTTTCAGGCTGACTTGGGGACCTAAACCCATGGTCAGTCATGTGGCTTCCAGCACTGTAATACAGTCTATTATAGGCTAAGCCACCTAGGCTAGACTGATTCAGTCTTTAAAGGGTTTTTCCACTTCCCAAATTATGCTTGTGCAATTGTGATTCCATGAGGAGGTAGGAGTTCACTGCAAACATATGCTCCAAATGTGAGATTTTACCTCTGGTAACTTAGGGATTCATGATTAACTAGTAATAGCAAAAATCCTAGGAAGATTTTGAAAATCAGCATAGAGTGGTGGTTAGAAACACAGATGATGACGTTGCCCTGGGGTGTCCCAGTTCTATCACTACGAAGCTATATGACTTTGATCAATTACTTGTTTTTTTTTTTTTTTGAGAGTTTTTTTTTGCCATAGGGCGCATGCGCTCGCCAGATAGACAGACAGAGACACAGAGAGCCAGAAAGCGAGAAATCACCCTCCAGGGGAGATGGCCATGCCGCAATCCCTTCTCTTCCATTCTCTCAGGATCTTGGGCACGCACACACATGTGCCCGGCATGAGTTTTAAGCCACCAGGTCTGGGACATGAACCACGGTCGACTACGTGGGAGTCCAGCGACATAGCCATTACGCTAACTGCTGGTCCCGACTTTGATCAATTACTTAATTTCACTCTTTACCCCAGTTTCATCCTCTGCAGACTGGGAATGATTATGATGATGATGATAATAGAATCTACCTCACAGGCTTGTTAGTGAGTTAATGATGTAAGAAATGCTGAGTAAAGTACCAGGAGGCACACAGGAACTGGTCTTTAATTTTGGTTACTCATCATTTAAAAAATGTTTATTTATTTATTTAATTTTATTTGTTACTATTATTATTTAATTTGATGAGAGGAGAGAGCTAGAAAGTGAGAGAGCAAGCCGCTAGGTCCAAGACTTGAACTGCAGTGGGCCGTGTGGCTGTCAACACGTTAACCACCATGCCACCCACTGGCCCCAGCTACTGATCATTTTTAAAGAAATTAATTTCGGGGCTAGCCAATTGGCATGGTGGTTAAGAAAACTGGATCCCACATAGCTGACTCTGCAGTTTGAGTCCTGGACCTGGAGGCTTGGAAAACATGCCAGGTGCATGTGCATGCATGCATGCCCAAAATCCTGAGAGGGGAATGAAGGAGAAGAGATTGGGCTGTGGGAGTGATTTGGTTTTGTCTCTCTGGCAAGTGCCCATGCCCTATAGCAAAACTACAAATATAAATATAAATAAATAAATAAATAAATTCTTGAGGTAAAAATCTATGTTTCTTCCTTTTATCAACACACTCTAAGCCAAATTGTGTGCTTGGGCTTTGATTAGACGTTTCTTTGTAGCCCAGGTCATGTAACTCGATATGGAATCAAAAGCCTGTACCACGGGGTGTTGCTGACCTTAAGGTCTGTTCAGCCACAAAGGTGACGTCTCAGGGGCGCCTTAGGTCTTGGCGTCATCTCAAGACAGGTGGCCCGTTCCCCTTGTTTAGCTCATTATATCCAATTAAAGAGAAGATCCTAATTTGTCTTTCTGGCACTTAGCATCAGTGAAAATGTCTTACATCACTTCCTGAAGCTCAGGTCTCCTATTTCCTCTTTCCTCTTTCCCACACAAGAGAAGCACAAAGAAACAAATATTCCAGTGGAAGGATTTTCAGTCTTCTAAATTTTTCTTTTACTAGAAGATGATCCCACCTTCCTTTTTGCTTTAGACATATTTATAAATTACTTGTGTAATAAATAATATTGGGGAGAATGTTGCAGGTTTGAATGAAAGGCAGATCATCTTTTAAGGTCAAAGTAACAGTCCTTTTGTAGATTAAAAATGAATGAATTACTTTTCCCATTATAAAAAAATATGTATAATATGTAAATTTGGAAAATATAAAAAATAAATGAAAAAACATTATCTACAGCCCATTAGAAAATAACTGCTATAAACATTTTAGCATATTTTCTTCTAGGTTTTTATTCTATTTGTAGACTGTATTTCACATAGTTGTGATGGAAGTATGCATACGATGTTACATCCTGAATTTTGTTTCATTTAAGTTTTTAAGTCATTTCTGTGTTGCTACAAATTCTTCGTAAAGTCTGTTAATAGCTCCGTGGCATTTCACCACATTTATTTTTTTTTTTCATCCTTGAATATTTGGTTTTAAAAGTCATAACTAGTGGGCTAGCCTATGGCATGGTTCTTGGCACACCTGGCTCCCACATGGCTGATCTTACAGTTCAAGTCCTGGGCCTGGTGGCTTGAAGAACACACTAGAAGTGCATGTGCGCATGCCTAGAGTCCCAGAAGGGGGGAGGAATGAAGGAAGAAGGAGTATAGCATGACCGCCCCCCAGTATTATTCCTTTGGTTTCTTACTCAGGACCTATCTTAGGCAATAGAAAATCTAGGTTAAAGGATATGAATCTTTTTCGTTTTTTTTTTTTCTCTTTTGTCTCTTCTCTTCTCCTCTCCTCCCCTATCCTCTCCTCTCTTCTCCTCTCCTCTTTTCTCTTCTCTCCTGTCCTTTCATTTTTCTTCTCCTCTCTTCTCCTCTCCTCTCCTCTCCTCTCCTCTCCTCTCCTCTTTTCTCTCTTTTCTTTCTTTCTGATGGGTCCAGGGCTCAAACCACAGTTGGCCATGTGAGTGTCCAGCGTCATAACCACTACTCCACCTGCTGGCCCCAGTTACGAACATTTTTAAGGCTCTTGATTCATGTTGTCCACTCTAAAATATGGGTCAGTTTACCTCTCTACCAAAAATAGGTGTGAGTATCAAAATAGAAAATGAATGATTTTTTTTCATAGTGCTTTCCAAAAGAAGCTGATAGGGTTGTTCTCTCCCTCCTTCCTGAGACCTCCTCAACTTTTTCCTTCATGATAGCTATATATTATAGCTTATAATATATATATACACGCACACATATATATATACACACACACTACATATATCTTTTAATTTTTATATATTTTTATTTTTAATTTGCAGATTATTTTTACAGTTTACATAAGATCCCCATCATGACCTATAAGATCGTGTTTTTTTTTTAACAGAGAACTTTACATTTTTTTGTCTGTCAAATGTTTCTTCCCTTTGCACCTCACACCCACCCTCTCCCACCTACTCTCTACCACTCACTCCCCTCCCTTACAGGCTCTGGTATCTATACTTATCCTCTCTACTCTCATGTATTGTATATATATCTTGAAATGTACCATCTTACCCTTTTTAAGAAGTTTTTGCCATATGGCTTGTGTGTTTACTAGAAAGAGACAGAGCGAGAATGAGAGGGAAAGTGAGAGATCACCCCCCAGGAGGGATGGCCAGGCCATATTCCCTTCTACTCCATGCTCCTCTTGGAATTTTGGGCATGTACGCACACATACCGGGCATGATTTTTCAAGCCACCAATGCCAGGACTCAAACTGCAGTCAGTCATGTGGGAACCCAGTGATATAACCACTATGCCACTGCTGGGCCCTCATCTCACCCATGTTTAAGTGTACAGTTCAGTAATGTTAACTATATTTACGTTACTGTGAAACAGATCTCCATAACTTTTTCAGCTGGCAAAGCTTAAACTCTGTACTCATTAACGACTCCTTTTCCACCTCTCCTCGCCCCTTGGCAACCATCATCCTACTTTCTGTTTCTATGAATGTGACTATTTTAGGTCTCTAATAAGAGATCATACACGTGGTATCACACAGTCCTCCTGAGACTTTCGGAGTAGCGTATTGAGGAACCACTGCAGAGGGCAGCTGCACCAGGGCTCTGAGTGAGCAGCAAACCACACTGCCTTCCTGTCCTTACTTGCTTCCCCCGTTTCAGTCCCACCCTTTCCCGTTTGAGCTCCATGTTCACATATCCATCTGCCTTTTAGATCTCATCCTTTGGATGCTCCACAGTCACTTCTGAACTAGGCCAGCAGGACTGCAGGCATTGTAAAAATAAGGGAGGCCAGGGCCAACACATGGCATAGCAGTTACATAACTCAACTCCCATGTGACTGACTGCAGATCAAGTCCTGGACATGGTGGCTCAAAACTCACCCTGGGTAGGGGAACCAGCAGTTAGCTTAATGGCTATGTCACTGGACTCCCATGTAGCCGACTGCAGTTCGAGTCCCAGACCCAGTGGCTTAAACTCACGCCGGGTGCATTCGTGCCAAGATCAGAAGGTATTGCTGTGTGGCCATCCCCCCTGGGGGGGGGTGATTTCTCGCTTTCTGTCTCTGTCTCTCTTTGTCTTTCTGGCAAGTGCATGCTCCCTATAGCAAAAGCCTCTCCAAAAACAAAACAAAACTCACATTGGGCACATGTATGTGTATGCCTAATATCTCAGGAGAATGGAGGAGAAGGGATTGTGGTGTGGCCATCCTCCTAGGGGGTGATTTCTTAATTTCTGTCTCTCTGTATCTCTGGTGAGCGCATGTGCCCTATAGCAAAAGTTTCTCAAAAAAAAAAAAAAAAAAAAAAAAAATTGCTAAAAAAAAAAAAAAAAAAAAAAAAAAAAAAGAAAAGAAAAAAAAGAAAAGAAAGGCCTGGGACCAGCAGTTGGTGTAATGGCTATGTCGCTGGACTCCCATCTAGTCGACCATGGTTTGAGTCCCAGACCTGGTGGCTTAAACTCACACCAGGCATATGTGAGGCACTTCCTGGAGGGTGATTTCTCATTTTCTGTCTCTCTCTGTCTTTCTGGCAAGTGCATGAGCCCTATGGCAAAAACCTCCCCAAACGACAAAAAAAAAAAAGGGCTAGGCTTGGAGCCAGTAAGTGGCTAATGATTTAGGCATTAGGCTCCCATGTCACTGACTGTGGTTTGAACCCTGGACCCAATGGCTTAAAACTCGTGCCAGGTGCATGTGAGTGCATGCCCCAAATTCCAAGAGCAGAACAGAGGAGAAGCGATTGCAGCATGGCCATCCTCCCTGGGGGGTGATTTCTTGCTTTTTGTTCCTCTGTCTCTTCTGTCTCTGTTTCTTCAGTGAGCCCATGTGCCCTATAGCAAAAGTCCCTCTTAATAAAAAAAAGAAAAAGAAAGGCCTCTATTGAGAACAATTTGACCAGGTGCTGAGTCACAGGGAGATCTGTTTATGAAGAATGGTCAGATGAGAAAACAGGAGTGGATATTTGAAGGAATCAGGATAATTACTCCGGGGAAAGTGACCTACTCTGACAGACTGTAGTAAGGAATAATTTGCATGTGTTTTTATCTCATACCTATAAATACTGAAAACGTCCTGAAGTTTTGGAGATAGTTTGATGGTACTTACTGCCTGCCTCCTTGTAATCAGTTACATAAATAAGCTCCCTTCTTCTCTAGCCTCGGCCTCTCATTTCGTTGACCACAAGCAGCAGCAAACTCATCCTCTCATCCCATTTCAAGTCTATTCTCTGTCCTCTGAGTGGACGATCCCAGTGAAGGCCGCCATTATCCATCCAGGTGTATGTATGGAAACCCGGAGTTTTCCCAGGTCCCCCCAGTTGCCTATTGCCAGAGTAAGGTTGAGTTCCATGCTGTTCTTCCCACCTCCTAAATATCTCTTGAACCTGGCCCAGTCCTCCATCCCAATCTTCATGTCAATCTTTTAGAGTATCTTTTATTGCCAAATCACTGAGTTATTCTCCAGTCTCCTCTCCCTGCCTCTAGCTCTTCACTTCATCCTTCAAAGTTTTGTCCAAGCAATCTTTCTTTTATTTATTTATTTTTTTGAGAGAGAGTTTTTTGCTATAGGGTGTGTGGGCTTGCCAGAGAGACAGAGAGACAGAAGCGAGAAATCACCCCCCAGGGGGGATGGCCATGTCGCAATCCCTTCCCCTCCATTCTCCTCTCGGGATCTTGGGCACGCACACACACGCACCCGGTGTGAGTTTAAGCCACCAGGTCTGGGACTTGAAGCACAGTCAACTACATGGGAGTCCAGCAACATAACCATTACATCAACTGCTGGTCCCAGGCAATCTTCTAAAAGACTAATCTGATTATTTTACTCTTTTGCTTAAAAAATTTAAGCGCAATTTTTAAAAATTGCGCTTAAATTTTTTTCATGGCCTTTCAGATGAAGTCCAAAGACTTGCCCTGAGTCCCGCCTCTCCAGTGTATCCAGGCTGTTCCTGGCACCCCGTGCTGACCTGTACATCTTTTGCATCCTCTATTACTTCTTTTCAGAATACTTTCTCCTCCCTTCGAACTCCAGGCCAATTGTTCTTTGTCATTTAAGTGACAGGTGAATCATTCCCTCTCTGGAAGACTTCAGTCCCCCTGCCTGGATCTGGTCCACCTCTGTGGTTCCCCAGCCCCCAGCACAGTCCTTCACTGCTGATTCATTTTTAATTGTTGGTTTATGTACTTATCTGTCTCCGCCACGCGATTTGCAAGCTACTTAAAGACAGGTTCTGGGTGTTTCATCTCATCTCCAGCCCTAGCTCAGTGCCTGGAACACAGTCACCATGAGCAGAATTTTTCCCATTGCTACTGCGTACAAGGCTTTATAGTAAGTTCTTTAAATGCCAGCTCTCCTACTGAGAGGAAGACAGGATAACAGGGAGTCTTCAAGGGAAGGATTTCCTTTACTAAAATCAGAACCTTCTTAATCTTTCAACCCAACGAAAAGTCAACCGACATAGAAAGCACGCTTTGTTTTCGCTGCCTTGCTGAGTATGGTACTGTCCACCGTCAGTGGTCAGTGGCCTCTAACACCTCACTGCCTCCATTCTAAAGGCTCCAGGGCCAAAATGAGAAGTCAGAACCGTGGGTTCAAGCCCAAGTTACTTGACTCAAAAGTCAGGACATTACGTTTCACTTTGCTTCTCCTTTCCTATTTATTGTACGGTGACGCATGTGCTTGTGAAAAGAGATTAAAAAAAAAAAAACACTAAAACCACCTTTTCTTCAGTATTCTTATCCCCAAAAGATTCACTGCACGTAATTGCGAAAGGAATTTTGTAAAGCATTTCTGAATCGGGTTATGGCTCCCAAGTCTATGTGTCCTTTAATCCCGCTTCTTCCTCTCCTCCTCCTTCACTCCCCACCCCACCCCCAGCTCTTGGTCGCCGCTGCAATTCCGAGGCTTTGCTCCACGGTCCGCATGTCTTTCCTCCCCCTCCCTCCCCACTCCCGCCCTCCCGGGAGGCGCAGAGGAGAGGCCGCCGCAGTCGTCAGCCTGCCCGGCTCCCTACAGGAAGTGATCTTTCTGCTGCTAGGCCAGCCACACGCCTCCCAGGCAGCCAGCAGCGCTAACTAATTAGCACACGTGATGGGAATTGGAAACAAAGTCGCCCACAATAGGAGCGTGGGAACCCGGGCTGGGCCGCAATTACAGCCCCGTCCTTCCCCCTCCGCCCCGATCGGCGGCGGGGGACTCCCCCCCCCCCCGCGCGCCCCCCCGGGGG
>NW_006206301.1:781373-802404 GCF_000334495.1 Tupaia belangeri chinensis | reverse complement strand
TAGGGAACCTCAGCTTTTTCCAGGGCGTGAGGTCGGTTTCCCCCTGCGGGGGGTGAGGTGGGGAGCGAGGGAAGAAAGACGGTCACCAGATAGCCTCCTGGCGACAATGCAGTGTCTGGACAGCCTAGGCGCACAGTGTCGCTGCGGGGACCAGGGACCCGCAGCCGTCAGCGGTGAGCAGAGCGCCTGCGAACCAGCTGGGCTGACCGCAGGTAGGAGAGAGGCGGTCCCGCCCTTTCCGCCCAGGCGACAGCCCAGGACGCAGAGCCCGGCCCTCACCTGGGCTCTCTCACCCGCTGCAAGCCACCCTCGCGCATGCGCGGAGCAGCTCTCCTTGGCCAAGGTGATTGCGGAGAGAGGCTATTGGAAATGTGCTCGACGTCCCCCAGTACGCTGCATTCGGACAAGGTTTTAACAACTTTAGGGACCAGCTGTAGGCGTAATGGCTGTGTCGCTGGACTCCCACGTAGTCGACCTAGGTTCGAGTCCTCAGACCCGGTGGCTTAAAACTCACGCCGGGCGCGTGTGCGTGCGTACCCAAGATCCCGAGAGGAGAATGGAGGAGAAGGGATTGCGGCGTGACCATCCCCCCTGGGGGGTGATTTCTCGCTTTCTGTCTCTCTGTCTCTATAGGGCACACGTGCCCTATAGCAAAAACCTCTCCAAAAAAAAAAAAATAATAATAATAACAACAACTTTATTGAGATGGGATTCACAGATCATACAATTCACTCATTTAAAGTCTACGATCCAATGGTTTTTAGTATACTCACAGATGCATGCAATCCCTACCACTGATGTCATAGAACATTTTCATCCTCTCAAACACAAAAACCTGGGGGTTGGCAGGTGGCATGGTGGTTGAGGGCGCTAGACTCTCATGTGGCTGACCGTGGTTCGAGTCCCGGATCTGGCAGCTTGCTTTCTCTCTTTCTCTCTCTCTCTCTTCTCTCTCCCTTTCTGGTCAAATTAAAATAAGTAAATAAACAAATAAAGTTAAATAAAATAATTGAAAAAAAGAACAAAAACCTGTACCCTTTAGCTATCACCCCATACTTATCCATTCCACCCTCACTCTAAGTACTCCTAACCTACTTTCTGTCTCTTATAGATTTACCTCTTTTTTTAAATGTATATCTCCTATAAATGAAATCATACATTCTCTTTTGTGACTGGTTTCTTGCACTTGAACATGTTTTCAAAGTTCATTCAGGTTCTAAATTGTATCACTTCTCCCTTTTTTTGGAGAGATTTTCACTCTAGGGCGCATGCGCTCGCCAGACAGACAGAGAGAGACATGGAGACAGAAAGCGAGAAATCACCCCCCAGGGGGGATGACCACGCCACAATCCCTTCTCCTCCATTCTCCTCTCGGGATCTTGGGCACGCACGCACACGCGCCCGGCGTGAGTTTTAAGCCACCGGGTCCGGGACACGAACCGCGGTCGACTACGTGGGAGTCCAGCGACATAGCCATTACGCTAACTGCTGGTTCCCATATCACTTCTCCCTTTTTAAGTATTTTTTTTCATGATGGAGTGCATGAAATAGAGAAAGAATCTCCCTCCTCAGGTTCTGGTCATAGGGCAACTCCATCCTCCAGTCCTTCAGCCTGAGGGATCATGGGTACTTGCTGGTGTTCTGGCCTATTTCAGACCTTCCATGCCAAAGACTTTTTTTTTTTTTGGAGAGGTTTTTGCTATAGGACGCTTGCACTCGCCAGACAGACAGAGAGAGACAGAGAGACAGAAAGCAAGAAATCACCCCCTGGGGGGATGGCCATGCCGCAATCCCTTCTCCTCCATTCTCCTCTTGGGATCTTGGGCATGCACACACACGCACCCGGTGTGAGTTTAAGCCACCAGGTCCGGGACTCGAACCGCGGTCGACTACGTGGGAGTCCAGCGACACAGCCATTACGCTAACTGCTGGTCCCACCATGCCAAAGACTTAAACCACAGTCACCAAGTGTGACCTAGGCTTCTCTTTAGTGGCAAGTTACCACTGAGCCACAGAAGAGACCCTCTTCCTCCCTTTTTACTGCCAAGTAATATTCCACTATACAGATATAAGCACATTTTATTTATCTACTCATCAGTTGGAGGACATATGAATGTTTTCACCTTTGGGCCATCATAAATAATGCTGTAATAAATATTTATATGCAAATTTTTAAGTGAACATTATGTTTTAATTTCTCTTGGGTAGATAAGTAGGAGTGAAATTGCTCATTGGTGGTAAATTTAACTTTTTTTTTTTTTAATTTGTTATAGACTCTATGTACTTGCTGGAACCAGAGATAGAGAGAGAGGTAAAGTGAGAGATCACCACCATCACCCCTCCTGGGGCAGGGGATGGCCACTTTGCAATCACCTCTCCTCCATTCTCCTCTCTGGCCTTCAGGCATGCATCCACAGGTGCATGTCTTTCAAGCACGCCTGGTCTGGACTCAAGCAAAAAAGTCAGCCATGTGGGACCCACCTGCCTTAAGTACCATGCCACTGGCTGGCCGATTTAACTTTTCCCCCTGCCTTAAGTACCATGCCACTGGCTGGCCGATTTAACTTCTAAGGAAACTGCCCAACTCCTTGCAAATAGGCTATAAACTCCCAGCCAACGATGCAGGAGAACATCGTATTCTCAGATCTTCACCGATACTTGCTGTAATGTATCTTATTGATGACAGCCACCGTAATGGGTGTGAAGTGTTTCCTCGACTATAAAATTAGGAGGTTCGATGATCCCTAAGCTCTTCGCAATGCTAAATTTCTAAGGTCTTTCTGGGTAGAAGAACTGAAGATTGCAAAATATGTTCTATAAGGTCACGGATGACAATTTACTAAATCAGCTGTTAAGACACCATAGTGTCCCGGTTTTCAGTAAAAACTTAGGTAGAAAGTAATTATTTGCAATCGTGTATCTGATCTCATAGAGCTATCCAAGGAAACCCCAGCCAAGAGCTGGCTCCATCTGCTCTTCCTACCATTTACACCCCGGCTCCAACTCCAAATCGCAGCTTTTACTGTCTGCAGCAGACAAGTTCTTCCCATACTATGTGATTAAGAATGACCCTGTATATTAAAAAACATCAACTGGCAGTAAAACATTACACTGAGCTGTGTTGTCCAAACCCAAAGTTATTTTCCTGGAGCCAGGGTGTTTGATCAGGTTTCAAGTTTATTTAGATATAAGCATCAATTCTCATTTATAGGAAACAGCTTTGGTAATGACAGTTATAATGTTTCTGTTTACATGACTGGTTGCACATCGCCAAAGAGGTGGGTTACCATGTTACATTAAGAAAAAATGTAGATAGTATGTTGTATTTATAGCGATGAAAGGGGGGGAGGAGAATCTTCTCCTGGGTTAACCTAGTTATTGCTCAAATTCAGAAGTGGCTGTCCTAATCTTCCATTTATTTCACTGCAGTATTTTTCCTCAACGGAGATATCTATGGCATATAATAATAAAAATATTTGCTGCTTCAAAGGAGTCATATTTAACTTAAATGAGAAACAAATACTACAGGTGACACATTCAAGACAGAGAGAGACAGAGAGACAGAAAGCAAGAAATCACCCCCTGGGGGGATGGCCATGCCGCAATCCCTTCTCCTCCATTCTCCTCTTGGGATCTTGGGCATGCACACACACGCACCCGGTGTGAGTTTAAGCCACCAGGTCCGGGACTCGAACCGCGGTCGACTACGTGGGAGTCCAGCGACACAGCCATTACGCTAACTGCTGGTCCCACCATGCCAAAGACTTAAACCACAGTCACCAAGTGTGACCTAGGCTTCTCTTTAGTGGCAAGTTACCACTGAGCCACAGAAGAGACCCTCTTCCTCCCTTTTTACTGCCAAGTAATATTCCACTATACAGATATAAGCACATTTTATTTATCTACTCATCAGTTGGAGGACATATGAATGTTTTCACCTTTGGGCCATCATAAATAATGCTGTAATAAATATTTATATGCAAATTTTTAAGTGAACATTATGTTTTAATTTCTCTTGGGTAGATAAGTAGGAGTGAAATTGCTCATTGGTGGTAAATTTAACTTTTTTTTTTTTTAATTTGTTATAGACTCTATGTACTTGCTGGAACCAGAGATAGAGAGAGAGGTAAAGTGAGAGATCACCACCATCACCCCTCCTGGGGCAGGGGATGGCCACTTTGCAATCACCTCTCCTCCATTCTCCTCTCTGGCCTTCAGGCATGCATCCACAGGTGCATGTCTTTCAAGCACGCCTGGTCTGGACTCAAACCAAAAAGTCAGCCATGTGGGATCCACCTGCCTTAAGTACCATGCCACTGGCTGGCCGATTTAACTTCTAAGGAAACTGCCCAACTCCTTGCAAATAGGCTATAAACTCCCAGCCAACGATGCAGGAGAACATCGTATTCTCAGATCTTCACCGATACTTGCTGTAATGTATCTTATTGATGACAGCCACCGTAATGGGTGTGAAGTGTTTCCTTGACTATAAAATTAGGAGGTTCGATGATCCCTAAGCTCTTCGCAATGCTAAATTTCTAAGGTCTTTCTGGGTAGAAGAACTGAAGATTGCAAAATATGTTCTATAAGGTCACGGATGACAATTTACTAAATCAGCTGTTAAGACACCATAGTGTCCCGGTTTTCAGTAAAAACTTAGGTAGAAAGTAATTATTTGCAATCGTGTATCTGATCTCATAGAGCTATCCAAGGAAACCCCAGCCAAGAGCTGGCTCCATCTGCTCTTCCTACCATTTACACCCCGGCTCCAACTCCAAATCGCAGCTTTTACTGTCTGCAGCAGACAAGTTCTTCCCATACTATGTGATTAAGAATGACCCTGTATATTAAAAAACATCAACTGGCAGTAAAACATTACACTGAGCTGTGTTGTCCAAACCCAAAGTTATTTTCCTGGAGCCAGGGTGTTTGATCAGGTTTCAAGTTTATTTAGATATAAGCATCAATTCTCATTTATAGGAAACAGCTTTGGTAATGACAGTTATAATGTTTCTGTTTACATGACTGGTTGCACATCGCCAAAGAGGTGGGTTACCATGTTACATTAAGAAAAAATGTAGATAGTATGTTGTATTTATAGCGATGAAAGGGGGGGAGGAGAATCTTCTCCTGGGTTAACCTAGTTATTGCTCAAATTCAGAAGTGGCTGTCCTAATCTTCCATTTATTTCACTGCAGTATTTTTCCTCAACGGAGATATCTATGGCATATAATAATAAAAATATTTGCTGCTTCAAAGGAGTCATATTTAACTTAAATGAGAAACAAATACTACAGGTGACACATTCACTACATCTTTACCTTGCTCCATTTGCAGTGATTTTTAGTCTTGGTTGTAGATTACAATTACCAAGGGAGGGACTAGCAGTTAGCATAATGGCTATGTCGCTGGAGTCCCATGTAGTCGACCACGGTTCGAATCCTGGACCCGGTGGCTTAAACTCATGCCAGGCACGTGTGTGTGCGTACCCAAGATCCCAAGAGGAGAATGGTGGAGAAGGGACTGCGGTGTGGCCATCCCCCCTGGGGGGTGATTTCTCGCTTTCTATCTCTCTGTCTCTCTCTCTTTCTGGCGAGTGCACGTGCCCTATAGCAAAAACCTATCCAAAAAAAAAAAAAAAAAAAGAATTACCCAGGGAGCTTTAAAAGGGTACAATATTCCCTGGTCTTATCCACAGTTTCACTTTCCATTTACCCACAGTCACCTGTGGTTTGAAAATATTAAATGGAATATTCCAGAAATAACTCCTAAGTTTTAAATTGCTCTCCATTGGGAGTAGAGTGATGAAATCTTGAGCTATCGCACTTAGTCCCACTCAGGACGTGAATCATCCCTCTCCAGCATATCCATGCTGCGTATGCTACCCACCTGTCAGTCACTGGTGGCTGTCTCGGTTACCAGCTAGATATCACAAGAAGGGTGAGCACAATCAACTATTTTGTGAAAGAGAGAGAGGAAGAGCCCATGCTCACATAACATTTCTTGCAGTGTATTGTTATAATTGTTCTATCTATTCATTATTGTTCATCTCTTACTAGTGCCTAATACATAAGTTTAACTTTATCATAGATTTGTGTACCATCTAGGGAAAAATTGTTGTATGTAAGGGATCTTCAAAGATGGAAATGTGTAGTATGAAAAAACTGCATGGCTTTCAAACATTTTTGCACCAAAATAAACTCATATTTTAATTTCATTTTTCCATTCCAATGGAAAGCCCTCTAGTTTGAAGGGTTGTTTTCAGGGTTTAGTATTATCTGTGGTTTTAGGCTCCTACTTGGAGTCTTAGAACACATCCTCTTTGGGTAAGCAGGGACTACTGTACTTATGCCAGACCACAACCCAAACGAAGTCTTAGTCTCTGAGTAGGGCTGGTGGTGGTTGACTTCAGGATTTACTACCAAAGCCCCAACAGATTCCCAGTGCAGCCAGAGCTGAAGTTGCTTTTACTCAGTGGTTCACCAAGTGTGCTTCCAGGACCAACAGCATCCCCTGGGAACTTGACAGAACTGCAAGTTCTCGGGCCTAACCCAGACAAAGAACCAGGGTGTGTGTGTCTTCAAAAAGTACATGGAAATGTATAGTATGAAAAATTATGCATGGGTTTAATTTTTTTGCACCAAAATAAACTCATACTTTAATTTTACTTTTCTGCAATTGTTTGAAGTAATTATATATATATATATGTGTGTGTGTGTACATATACACACACACACACATACACACACAAACACAATATATAGTTTCATGTATATGTGGGGCTATATATACACACACACACACACACATACATACATACACACACACACACGGATCAAAGTTCATTACAAAACCATGAACCACAGGCTCCAAAAGAACACAGTTTCTGTTTATATAATTAACATGCTATAAATTCTATTATTTCCATTGTAATTTGCACCTCATTTTAAATTATTTTGTCTTTGTGAGTTTGAAGGATGGTCTTGTCTATGCTTTTATCTTTTATTTGTCCATTTATTTGGGATTCAGAGGCCTGAACGTTTCATTTGACGTAGGGAAAACAATGGCTTCCTTTCTTCTCTATGCAATTCTTCCCATGGGAAACTTATTTAGAAAGTTGCTGGTTTCTCCAGATAGGGAACAACTTTCTTAAACATCAAACTATTCCTACCAACAACAACTCTTCCCCAAATTCAAAAAGTTCAATTGAGGAATTTAATGTATTTACTGAATTTAATTAGAAAAATGAAAACATTTTACTACTTAAAACTGCTTGGCTGATTTCAAAAATGTGTAGCTGAATGCCAAGCATCTATTTATTATTTTATTTATTTATTTAACTCCCCCCCCTAATTTGCTACAGGGCATGTGCACTCACGAGAGAGAGGGAGAGAGGTAGAGAGATAAACTGAGAAAGCAAGCCCCCAGGTCCAGGTCTCAAACTACTGTTGGTCATGGGACCAGCAGTTAGCGTACTAGTTATGTCGCTGGACTCCCACGTAGTCGACCACGGTTCAAGTCCCAGACCCGGTGGCTTAAACTCACGCCGGGCACGTGTGCGTGCGTGCCCAAGATCCTGAGAGGAGAATGGAGGAGAAGGGATTGCGGTGTGGCCATCCCCCCTGGGGGATGATTTCCTGCTTTCTGTCTCTCTGTCTCTCTCTGTCTGTCTGGCGAGCCAACGCGCCCTATAGCAAAAATCTCTAAAAAAAAAAGAAAAACTACTGTTGGTCATGTAGGAGCCCAGAGCCTTAACCACCACACCACATCTTGGCCCCACTCATCGTGTTTTTGAGTAGCTGGACTTGAAACCAGGCAACTTGCTTCCTCTTTAGCTGTCTTCTGTTAGAGTCTATCAGAAAAGAAGAACGACTTTCTAGAACAGCAGTACTCAATGTGTGGTCCTCGGACCAACCGTGGTGGCATGACCTCACCCCCAAAGGGGATTCTGATCTTAAAGATAAAGATGCTAAATTTTACAGAACACTGTTTTATAGCAAGAAAACTCAGAATAACTTTTGACTCATCGCCTGGCCAGGTAGTATTATCTCTATCCAATGACCTGCCAAGTTTATCCAAATATATATTCTCCTGAGATCGAAGAAGTGAGCCATGTTCTTGTTTTGTGAGGTTCTTTGGTCCTCCAAAGGATGGGTCAAAGGGAGATGCAGGGAGTTGGAAAAAGACATGAGGCACTGATGTCATGGTGTTTATTGCTGAGTTCAAGGTGAGCTCGCGAAGCCCATAGCAGTACTCTCAAGTACTTCCTTCCTAGCTCTTGGAGTTAGTAACATGCATGAAGAATGCTCACAGAGTACTTTCCTTCCTTGTGGAGCTCATAGTCTGTGGAGGAGAGCTGAGCCAAGCCAAGGTTGAGCCAAGCCAAGGCTACCAGGGCTTACTATCCTGAACCAAGGCTGAGCAGAGTGGACTAGGTAGTTAAGCAGAGCTAGCTGGTCAGGTGCTCCCTTCTTCTAAAGGGGTTGCAGACAATAGAGGCTCATTGCCAAAATGAGACTGTTGCATATGCACATGTGTGGTACATGCAATGGTGTAAAACAGCAAAGTCATAATTACATAAGTGAGCAAGTGCAGACTAACTAATAACGTAAGTTGTTTACCCCGTAGCCTTCAAACATGATAAGAGAGGAGGTGAGGGAGCCAGACTAAACCATCCTGACTCCATTTCCAATACAGTTGTCCAGGGCATAGCTTCAGGAAGATGGGTGATCACCCTGCTGCTCTTGGGAATGTTTTTCACAGAGGGGCAATTCCAGGTGCAAAACTGGCAAAAGGAAACACTAGTAACAGTGGATTCAAGGGATCTGGTACAACAGGGAAAAGGGATAGAAAGACGTGGTTGGTGTCCTGGCTCTGGCAACTTCAAAACATTCCCCAGGGGTGAGGGAGGAGGGATGAGCAGGTGGCGTAGGGGAGGAACCCTGGCCTCATTTGCCTCGTGTGTCATCAAGGGGGTCAACAGCATAAGTTCTGTACAGTAGGAACTTTTAGCAGAGACAAGCCACTGTTTTATCTCACTGTCATTTAATTAGTAGCTCAAAAAAGAGAGGAACAGAAGAGAAACTCACAGACTGAAACTCCAAGCTCCTCTTCAGTTGTGATACTGGAAATACACAGCTCATTTAGAAAGAGATTTATCTTCGGCTGACCATGTGGCCTAGTGGTTAAGAGAGTCAGATCCTACATGACTGACCACTGTTTGAATCCCAGCTCTGGCAGCTTGAAAAACAGATATGCATGCCTGGGTGCCTGAAATCCTGACAGGATGGAGAAATGGAAAAAAAAAGTCTGTAGTGTGACCATGCCCCATTGGGAGATGCTTTCTCTTTTCTGTTTCTTTGTCTCTCTTTAGTGTGTACACACTCTTTGGCCAAAGAAAGAAAGAAACATGTCCTTTTTTTATTAACTTATAATCCATAATACATTTTGAAAAGGAAACCTGAGAGAAGACTGAATCCACCATGAGAGCTGAGACATAGTGATTTCATAGATAAGGCGATGAAGATGTTCTGCTGAGAATTTACCCCAGTAGAGCCCCTATCCTTCTCTCTGTCTCTCTCTGTCTCTGTCTCTCTGTCTCTGTCTTTTCTTTTTTTAATTTTTCTTTTTAAAATAATTTTTAAGGTCAAGTTTTTTCTTGGCTCTGAAATCCTCCTTCATCTTGGTAATAATCCCCTCCCATCTATGCACAAGAAAGGGCAGGCCAGAAGAAGACTGAGCCTGCCGTGAGAGCTGAGATCTAGTGACATCCGTGCCACGCGGTTTTTACTTTTTGTTTTTTAAAATGAACAAATAATTCTTTTGTTTTGTTTTACTTGCTTTTTCCATTTTCTCTTTTTCATTCTTTCCCTCTTTCTCTGTTTTCTTATCCTTTTTCTTTTACCTCATCCCTTTGCTGCTCAGCCTCCACCCACTGCGTGTCTAGACAAGTCTAAGTGAAAAGTTGCCAACATCCGAATACTGTTTGGATTCTCATATTCCTCAACTCCCACTCTCCCACTAAATCTGCGACACAAAGGGAGAAAAATGCAGCGCCAAAGAGTTTGCAACGCCTCTAATCGCTCAGATTGATCTTCTAGAAATTAGGAAGAAATGGATAACCCATCAGATGACTAGGAATCACTGCAGGGGCACAAGAAGTATGCAAAACCAAGAAAATACCTCTCCCCCAAGGGAAAAGAATAACTCCTCTTCATCCACAGACAGTACAATGGAACTCATGAAAATGTCTGATAAAGAATTTAGAGTATTCATAGTGACCAAACTAACAGAGATGGAAGAGAAGAGAGACAATGAACACCAGAAGAAAAAAGAGTCAATGAGTTCCAGGAGGTGAGTAAGTTCTTATGAGAGGTGAAAGAGGAAATACGCACCATAAAAAAGAATCAAAGGAACTGTGGGAGATGAAGGCTATAATACAGGAAGTCAAAAATCTCCTTTGAAAGTATTAAAAGCAGACTAGATCATACAGAAAATCGAATCTCAGATGTAGAAGACAGGATCACTGGACTAGTAAAACCCACCACAAAGACTGAGAAAATAGCCCCCCCCAAATGAGAATAATATATGAGAAATACTAGATACCATTAAATGTCCAAACATCCAGATAATCAGTATTCAGGAAGGCGAAGGGACTAGTAAGGGCATTGATGATCTATTCCATGAAATCCTGAAAGAAAACTTCCCAAAGCTAGAGAGACATTCAAAGATCCAGATCCAAGAAATACAAAGGACCCCAAATAAGATCAACCCAAGAAGATCTTGTCCAAGACACATTATAGCCAGAATGACTAAAACCACAGACAAAGACAAGATACTCAGACTAGCAAGTGAAACATCAAGTTACCTACAAAGGATATCCCATCAGGCGAACAAAGGACCTCTCGTCAGAAACAATGCAAGTGAGGAAAGAATGGGAAAATATATTCAAAGTGTTGAGTGAAAAACAATTTCAACTAAGAATACTATATCTGGCAAGATTATCCTTCATATGGGAAGAGAAGACAAGAACATTCTCAGATAAACAAAACCTGAAAGAATTTACCAATGCCAGACCAGATCTCCAAGAAGTTCTGAAGGGAGTGCTGTTCCAGGAAAACTAAAATCAGACATACAGAAATAAGAGTTCTAAAACAGCTAAGAAAATGGCCAGCTTAATGGTAGGGGCAAGTCTAGAGTTGTACATTGTCTTCCAGAATTTAAACAGAAAGATCAGACCACAACAGAAGATAAAGTACATGAGTCTGAACTGGTGAAATAGAATTTTATGACTTTTGACTAAAACATTACTGACCTTCTATGCTTTGTTTTCCAGTGTTAAGGAGTTTTGTCTTCTCTTGAGTTGTGGACAGGAACATGTACCTACTATTCGAACAGAACCCTAAGCTTTTTCCCGGCTTTAAGTATTAAGCAAATTTCTCTTAACATTTTGGATTTGGATTTATTAAAGCTAAAACTGCCTTTCTTGATATTAAAAAATTTTTTTAAATACCTATTTAGTAACCATAGTAAGCTATATAGCCTCAGCTATATGCTATTTTATAGTATACTCATTCTACCCACAGAGTTTCATGCCTAAAGTTAACTTTTGTTTTCAGATATGTATATATCAGCTGAACTTACTATTGAAAGTATTTAGATTAATTAAGATATTTTGTGAATTAATACAATGTGGGAAAGAATAAAGGAATGGAAAGCAACTACTGATACCAGAGACAGGGTGGGAGGAAGATGGGAAATTGCAGAGGATGAAAAATAGGGGGGGAAATCTATATATACAAGAAACAAGAAATAGAAAATTATTTGTTGATAACATGTATGATTAAGCCACTTCACAGTGTATTCTGTCTGGAAAATTGCATTTAGTATGCTGTGATGATGTTCAGTGAAAGTATGTAAAATAAATTAATTAATAAAAAAATTTTAAAAAGAACAAAATTTAAAAATTAAAAAAATAAAAAAGAGAAAATGTGTAAAAAAAAAACCACCCTGAATGATCCCAAATAGGAAATAGTTAAGTACAATAAGTATATAGATATTAATTTTATGAAATAATTAAAATTATCTACATAATAAATTTACAGAAAAAACATGTTTATGGTATAATGGTTACTATATATTCTTTCCTTTTCATTTAATATTTTACCACAATCCTTGTTCTTGATTTTATTTTCTTCTTTGTACATTGTACATTGCTTTGTACATTGTTTCCTACAATATGTCTGTGTTATGTGAATAATAATTTGGTGATACAAATAAAGCAACAAGGGAATAGAAAAAAAAATGAAACCTGAAAAGCATCTTTGCCCAAAAAATAAGGCTTTATAAGTGAGAAATTTTTTTTGTTTGTTTTGTTTAAGTCTTTCAATTATGGATAGTAAAATACATTCTAAAAACCAGGAAGTAGAACACTTACCTGCAACAGAAATACCTGTCTACAAAGATTTACATTAATATCCTACAAATGTTTTGAAATAGCAAATGTCTTACCCTTGGCTGACATAACAACATACCATAGACTAGTTGGCTTAAGCAACACAAATTTCCTCACAATTCTGAAGCCCAAAAGTCCAAAGTGAGGGTGTTGGCATGGCTGAGCTCTGGTGTGGGCTTTCTTTCTGGCTTGAAGATGGTTGCCTTTTGGCAAGTGGGAGGGGAGAAAAAAGGGAAGGGTGAGGGAGGAAGAGAAAGCACTATCCCTAGTGTCTGTCTCTTCCTAGAAGGGCACTAATCCCATCATGAGAGCCCCATCCTCATGACTTCATATGAGCCTAATTATCTCCTGAAGGCCTCACCTCTAAATACATTACGAATTACATTGGGGGTTAGTGTGTCAACATAAATCTTGGAGGATGGGAAAGAGTACACTGGCTCCCTAGTGTCTGTGTCTTATTATAAGAACACTAATCCTATCATGTGGACCCCACCCTCATGACTTCATATGAACCTAACACCATTAAAACTCCATTGTATAAACTTTCACTTCTGGCCCTAACCTTTCTCTCTACTGAGACTGAAAATCTACTCTCCCCCCTTACCCCCCACCCCCGTATTCTTTTCTTGTTTCTGCCCTATGGTCCTGAATCAAAAGGTTAAAAGAGGGAACCAGCAGTTAGCGTAATGGCTATGTCGCTGGACTCCCACGTAGTCAACTGCGGTTCGTGTCCTGGACCCGGTGGCTTAAAACTCACGCCGGGTGCGTGTGCGTGCGTGCCCAAGATCCAGAGATGAGAATGGAGGAGAAGGGATTGCGGCGTGACCATCCCCCCTGGGGGGTGATTTCTCGCTTTCTGTCTCTATGTCTCTCTCTCTCTGTCTGGCGAGCGCACGCGCCCTACAGTGAAAATCTCTCCAAAAAAAAAAAAGGTTAAAAGAAAATCCCTTTCAATCCTAACCCAAAGCTCCAATGTGTGTCAGTTCAGGCAAAAAGTGACTTAATGGGATAGAGAGGAAAAGTAAGAAAGCAACCCCCTTTACCCCTGAGGGGGGAATGTTTGTGCCACAATCCCTTCCCCTCATTTCTTCCTCCTTTGGGGATCTTGGGCACATATGCACACACACTCAGCTTATTTCTCAAGTTTTCAGGGTCAGGGCCTAAAACACATAGTTGGTCATGAGGGATTCAGTCACCTTAGCCACCACACCACTCGCTGGACTGGGATCCTCTTTTAAAATTGGGGAACATGATTTTGTCAGAATTTATTTACAGTGACGTTCTTAAAGCAATGCCTAGCATATGGTACATGCCATTAAAATGTGTTACTAAAAAGTATTTCAAAAGAATTAAAAATGATTCTTAAAATAATCGGTCTCAGATGTCAGTAAATAACTTTCAAGGCAAAAGTTCTGTTTCAGCACTTAGTAATAATTTTTATTAAGTAGCTTTTCACTTGTGATTAATTTTTTTTGGGGGGGTGTCACTGCCCTTTAATCAAAAGCAAAACACATCGCCTTATGTCAGGACAGAATTTCCCAAAATGTGCTCCTTAGGATGCTGTTCCAACAGCATCTTAGCAGAAGTAATGTGAAAACAGGATATTGGAGTCACTGAGTTCTGGAAGAGCTCAGTTAGACAAATGTGAGACTTCTTTCCGAAGGACTTCTCTGAACCTATCCACTGTAGAGTGCCTTGAGATCTCCAAGAGACAGGTAGTTTCCTGAATATATTAGAAAGCAGATTTTTCTTTTCTTTTCTCTTTTATTTTCTTTAATCTTTTCTTTTCTTCTTTTCTTTTCTTTTCTTTTCTTTTCTTTTCTTTTCTTTTCTTTTCTCTCCTCTCTTCTCTTCTCTTCTCTTCTCTTCTCTTCTCTTCTCTTCTCTTCTCTTCTCTTCTTTCTTTGTTTTCCTTTTTGTGCCATAGGGTGCATGAACTTACTGTAAATTAAGAAAAACAAAATGAGAAATCCCACCCCCAGGGAAATGGCCATGCCACAGTCCCTTCTCCTCCATTCTCCTCTCAGGATTTTGGGCATGCACGCGCATGTGCCTGATGTGAGTGTCAAGCACTGGGTCTGGGACTCAAACAATGGTCAACCATGTGGGAATCCAATGCCTTTAACAGCACACCACCAGCTGGCCTTGATTCTTTAATTTACAAAGTATCTTAAAAGATTAATGTTCTATGAAATGCATTTTGATATTTTAAATATCCTTGGTTTCTTTTATTTCATTTATTAATTTTTTTAGAGTGAGAGGTACCCTTGACAAGGTCTTCATATCACGACCCTCCCCCAGTCCTGTAGCCATCCAGGATTAGGGACACACTGTGGGCACACCCAGTGTGTTGAGGTACACCCAGGGGTGAACCTGGGGCTCAAACCCATGTCTTCCGCAGACTACAGTATCACAGTGGTGGTCCTACCCCACTGAACACACATTATGCTGGGGCCAAAATATCCTAATTTCGTTTTAAAGATGGATTGGCCCATCCTAAAGGAATTCACTGGTAGGACCAAGAAAAGCTACTGAAGGTGACTCAGCAGTGAAACACAATGTTCTGCAAGGTAATTCCACATGGGAAGGTTCCCAGGTCAAGTCTAGAGACCTCCCTGGGTATGCTGTGTTTGCCCGTGACCTGGGGCTGGCTGAGGGGTGGCCATGGATGCAGCATCAGTACCTCGCTGGGCATACTGCCATGCTCTCCCTTTCTAAGTCTCTCTTACTCATGGAAGAAACAAACAACAACAAAAATGTGTGTGTACATGCGTGTACACACAGACACACACACACAGACACACACACACGGTTGTCTAGGTTGTTGGATAAGTCATGCTGTATTTTTTTGGTTTTCTATGCAAAAAAACATGTCATGATTTTTCCAATGACCCAATGTATATGTATGTATATGAAAAGCTACTGAAGCTTCCTCCTAGATGCCCCAGTAACTCACGACGCAGCAGTCCAGGTGATGAACATCACCACCCTTTATAAGCCAGCGCAGGCATAGTATTTGTCTGGAACTTTACAAAACGTGCTGCCTCATGTTACCTTTCAAAATACAAAACAATGCTGAAGTATTCTTATTTTATAAATGAGAAAACTGAGGCTTGAAGGAGAGAGGGGTGGGGATGGGCTCAAGGCCATGCAGTGAGTGAGGAAGGCTCAGAGCCAGGCAGGAGACTTGACATCCTCTCCTTTTCCCACTGTGCCACGCTGATGTCTGTTGGGTTCCCAATAGACAATCCCTTCGAGGCAAACACCGACGCATCTTACGTCTGACCTCAGTTAGCAGATGGTGGAAGAGCACTTTTGTGTAGCTTAACCTGCCACAGGCGATTGGGTGTTTGAGACACAGCGTACTGAAAAAACAGGAAGCACAAGAATAGGGGAAAAATGGCACGTGGTCAGAATTCTGGTCTGACAGTGTGGGGTGACTCTATCCTGTGGTTTCTTCCTTTCCATGTTTGTTTATTGATTTCTTCATGAGCAAGAGAAGCAGGAAGAGAGAGACTGCACTCCCAGTAGGATCTTGATGCTGCAGTGGGCTCCTAGCTTCAGGCAGCCCCAGCTCACTGGCGCATGTGTGCCTGGAGTACTGAAGGAGGTCTCGGGAAATGAACCTGCAACCTTCCCATGTGGGCAAGCCTCGCAGAGCATGGTGTTGATCACCACGCCGCCACCCAGCCCATCTTCTGGCTTGGATTAGGCGCATTCTCATAAAGCAGCCATCTCTGAACCCTGTAAGTGTGCAGTTTATTTAGACATGTACTTATAGCACTGTATGCTTGAGATGTTTCTTAGTAAGAGATTCTAAAAGCATAATTTTCACTAATTTTGTATAGCAATGCTTATTTTACTCAAAATAATCTAGCGCTCTTAACAAGAAGCACTGATTCCTTCTCATATTAAAAGGCTAGTACTTTTTAGAGACACTATTTCCTTTTATCCAAGTACTAGATAATTATTTATAGCACCTACAACCTCATGAGATGTGTAAGAGTACCAGAAGATCATACTGCAGTAGTCTAGTCCTCGGAGTTTATTTACTTATGTGTAGAACATGTATTGATGTATTTTAAAAAATATTTATTTCCATTTGTTGTTATTATCATTTTTAAATTTTGACCAGAGAGAGACAAGAGAGAGAGAGAAAGGGAAACTGAGAAAGCAAGCCTCCAGGTCTGGGACTCGAACTGTGGTCGGCCACATGGGTATCCAGTACTCTTAACTACCATGCCACCTGCCGGCCCTGTATTGATGTCTTAATAACTAAGTTGCTGTTTACTGAGTGCTTATTAATGGCCAAGCATTGCGGAATGTGTTTTACATCATTGGTTTTATTTAATCTGTGACACTGTAAGATAACTATTACTAATATCCCCATTTTACAGATAAGGAGGCTTAAAGAGGTTAACTAATTTACCCAGTGTCCTGCAGCTAAGACCTTTTGTGAGCATTTGACAGAGATCGTTGTTCCAGGCTTGGCTCAGGCCCAGCACATAGGAGAGGCTTTACACTAGTTTACTGAATGATAAACAAGCCTTAAAGGCTTCCAATGCTGGCTGGTTTTTTGTTTGTTTGTTTTGTTTTGTTTTGACAAAGACCTTTTGCCTTAGGATGGATAAAGCAATTTGACCAACAGCTCAGAGTTAGTTCAGAGTTCTCTTTTCTGGAGCAGCAGATTCAGCTTCTGGTCTTCATGAGCACCATTTCTAGCTCCTGTTTCATGTGATCACTTCAACTCATCAGCAAATGGACAGAGGAAGGGTTTCATTGAGGGCACCAAAGTAGGGCCCTCCATAGTCGCCTAAGGACTGATAAAGGGACAACTAAAGATTCAGGGACTCCCCCTGGCTGGTTCCCTACCTAGCTACTCTTTGTGCCCTTCCAACCAGGTAGCCTCCCTTAAAGCTCCTGCATACAGAAACGTTGGACTTATGATGTGAGGATGAGATCTTTCCCCCAGAGGTCCCACCTGTTCATCTATGGGGAGACCCCACTTGGGCCTGGCTCTAGTAAATTCCTAAATCTGGAGTATCTGTTTCTTCCAAGGCATCTGGAATATCTCCTCTGGAAGAGAACATAGAGAAATGGAACCTGCTTAAGTGCAAATAAATAATCATACCCATTCTGCAGAACAGAGAAGAAAATGGGCCTTGGAGTAAGCTCAAAAAGGTGATCCCTTAGGGCAGATGAACTCTGAAAAACAATCACTCCTCCCCACTGCTCACCCCCAGCTGGTAAAAGATTTCTGTCTGAAGACCTGAGTCTGGGCAACCTCACTCAGGCTGGATGGGGTCAATTTGCAGGATGTGCCTTGTACTCAGGGGATGTCAGAGAAGTTTAAAGTAATTCTTTGCCCAGAGTTTTCAGGGATACATAGCAGTGGTAGAAAATTGGGCCAGGTGTCCTGTTGGGACCAGCAGTTGGCATAATGGCTATGTTACTAGACTCCCATGAAGTCAACCGCAGTTCAAGTCCTGTAACCGGTAGCTTAAAATCATGCCGGGTGCGTGTGCGTGCGTGCCCAAGATCCCAAGAGGAGAATGGAAGAGAAGGGATTGCGGCGTGGCCGTCCCCTGCCCCCCCGGGGGGGGTGATTTTTCACTTTCTGTCTGTCTCCCTCTGTCTTTCTGGCAAGCACATGTACCCTGTAGTAAAAACCTCTTCGAAAAAAAAAAAGAAAAAAAGAAAGAAAAAAGAAAATTGGGCTTAGTGTCCTCTTGTCTGACCTCACCATCCAAGGGAGGGGTCTCAATGAACTATTTAGCTTGCTTCACTTTTAAGTCCCTTCCCAAACCCAGAAAAAGGCCATCTCAGACCTCATAAAGTGTCCTCTGTCCCTCACTGATGCCCACAAGTAGCTTACTTGTGTACTGCCTGCCTTCCTCCAGGATGTGAATTCTACACCCATGGCCTTTCAGTCATCCTTGCATTCTCTGGCCCTGGCACAGTGCTGGGCACATAGAAGGCACTGAATAGCTGACGGTTGCATGAAGAATAAGTCCTAGTTAAAAAGAAGGAGCAGGCCAACAACTGGTGTGGAGATTAAGGCAGCTGGACCCCACATGTCTAACTTCAAGGTTTGAGTCCTGGATCTGGAAGCTTGAAAAACATACTGGGTGTGTGTGCATGCATGCCCTAAATCCCCAGGAGAATGGAGAAGGTTCTGCAACATGGCCATCCTCCCTCCACCCCCCTCAGGGGGAAGGATTTCTTACTTTCCCTCTCCGTTTTTCTCTGGCAAGCACTAAATAATCATACCCATTCTGCAGAACAGAGAAGAAAATGGGCCTTGGAGTAAGCTCAAAAAGGTGATCCCTTAGGGCAGATGAACTCTGAAAAACAATCACTCCTCCCCACTGCTCACCCCCAGCTGGTAAAAGATTTCTGTCTGAAGACCTGAGTCTGGGCAACCTCACTCAGGCTGGATGGGGTCAATTTGCAGGATGTGCCTTGTACTCAGGGGATGTCAGAGAAGTTTAAAGTAATTCTTTGCCCAGAGTTTTCAGGGATACATAGCAGTGGTAGAAAATTGGGCCAGGTGTCCTGTTGGGACCAGCAGTTGGCATAATGGCTATGTTACTAGACTCCCATGAAGTCAACCGCAGTTCAAGTCCTGTAACCGGTAGCTTAAAATCATGCCGGGTGCGTGTGCGTGCGTGCCCAAGATCCCAAGAGGAGAATGGAAGAGAAGGGATTGCGGCGTGGCCGTCCCCTGCCCCCCCGGGGGGGGTGATTTTTCACTTTCTGTCTGTCTCCCTCTGTCTTTCTGGCAAGCACATGTACCCTGTAGTAAAAACCTCTTCGAAAAAAAAAAAGAAAAAAAGAAAGAAAAAAGAAAATTGGGCTTAGTGTCCTCTTGTCTGACCTCACCATCCAAGGGAGGGGTCTCAATGAACTATTTAGCTTGCTTCACTTTTAAGTCCCTTCCCAAACCCAGAAAAAGGCCATCTCAGACCTCATAAAGTGTCCTCTGTCCCTCACTGATGCCCACAAGTAGCTTACTTGTGTACTGCCTGCCTTCCTCCAGGATGTGAATTCTACACCCATGGCCTTTCAGTCATCCTTGCATTCTCTGGCCCTGGCACAGTGCTGGGCACATAGAAGGCACTGAATAGCTGACGGTTGCATGAAGAATAAGTCCTAGTTAAAAAGAAGGAGCAGGCCAACAACTGGTGTGGAGATTAAGGCAGCTGGACCCCACATGTCTAACTTCAAGGTTTGAGTCCTGGATCTGGAAGCTTGAAAAACATACTGGGTGTGTGTGCATGCATGCCCTAAATCCCCAGGAGAATGGAGAAGGTTCTGCAACATGGCCATCCTCCCTCCACCCCCCTCAGGGGGAAGGATTTCTTACTTTCCCTCTCCGTTTTTCTCTGGCAAGCACACATGTCCTATAGCAAACTTAAAAAAAATTAGATTCCATTTCAGACAAAGAAGTAGAGAAGTAATCATGAAGGTGTGAGAAATATTTCACTTAGGTACTAGGTGGCACCCAGCATCCTTGACCCCACCCTGCCCTTTCCTCTGCCCTGCCCACTGCAGTCTGCAGGCCTCTGCGCGGCAGCAGACGTGGGCTGAAGGAAGACAGGCTGACTCCCTGCAGATGCCAGGAGCTGGGAACATTTACAGAATCACAGAGGGGAAGGGGACACACTGATTCTGGGGCAGTGCAGCCTGCCACTCCGGGGGAAGACATTGAATGTCACAGGGACTTCTGGAAGGCAGACAGTGGGTTGGCTGCTCCCCAAGCCTGGTCTATCAGATCCTGGGAGGGAAGAGGCAGGCGGCAGTGCTGTGCCTGACTGAAGGCTGGGAGCAGGTTGGAAAGGAGTGCTGGAGGTTGGAGCTCCAGTTTTGTGGTAGCGGCACTGGAGAGTTGGGCTACCTGTGCACAGGAGTGCAGAAGGCAGATGGCTTGACTGCTGAGAGGCAGCACATGGGGGGATGTCAAGGAGAACAAGCCTGCAGTCCCAGCAAGAACCAACCCAGCAGTGCTGGATGAAGATCCCAGTCTAGATAGGGAAGCAGGAGGTGGGAAGGAAGAGCTGAGGGGTTGGAAGTGCAGGTGAAGTGCACTAAGAGCTTCAGTCGGAGACAGGAGGTTGCATTCGATGTGTGTAGGTGGGGGCTGAGAGAGAGAGAGCGGTATGAACAAGGCCCAGGCCATGCAGTGTGTGTGGCATCCAAGGTATATTAAGATGGCATCGGGATCATTAATGAAAGAGATCTAGATACAGGAAAAGCTATTTGCAAAGGGAGACCATGTCGTTTGCTATTCTCAGCTTTAAGCTTTCCCTCACTTGAAAGGACTGTAAGCCCCAAGAATGAACTGGAGACAACGCAAATCGCTTTACACTTTTGTGAAGAACAAGGAAGGCTGGATTTTCAAATTTAAATCTACTAGCAGCCTGTTTTTATAAATCCTGTTATCAGAAACCAGTCCTGCGACTTAGACGTACTTTAAAAAGCTCTATCTTTTTGGGCAAACGTGCAGAACTCCGTGTGGTAACCCAGTACGCGCCAAGCCACCACTGAAGCCAGAGGTGTGAGCACGTGTCTGCCCCC
>NW_006206301.1:780963-781273 GCF_000334495.1 Tupaia belangeri chinensis | reverse complement strand
GGCCTGGGAACAGACACGCACACACACACACACACACGCACACGCACACGCACACACGCCAAAAAAATCAACATAATGAATAGCCCCAGGGATCCCATCCCCCCCACCCCCACCCCCAATCAGCAGAGAAAACGAGAGCTGCACGTCCCCGGAAATCGTATGCACTGGGGAATTCATTCCATTCCGGTGGCTGGGAAGGCCTGGCTACATGTGCGGACAGGGTCCCAGAAACCGTAAAAGAACACTCCCGAAACCATGCCCTGCTTCTCCATGTGACAGACAGCCTCTGGGCTGGTGGCCACCGAGCCTG
>NW_006206301.1:771685-778355 GCF_000334495.1 Tupaia belangeri chinensis | reverse complement strand
CGGAGCCACCGCCCCGCCCCTCCGCCCCCTCGCCTGCCTTCCCCACTCCCCCGCCCTCCCCAGGACCTTGGGAAGGGGCTCAGCGTGGGAAAGGGATGGTTGAGTTTTAACCAGAGGCTGAGCGTGAGCGGGATCAGTGTGTGCCGAGCGCGAGCATCCGTGCGCGGAGAGGCGCCGCTGTTAACTCCTGCTTGCCCGCAGCGCCGGACCCTACACCGGAGCCCCAGCGCAGCAAGCATGAAGCGCGCTCACCCTGAGTACAGCTCCTCCGATAGCGAGCTGGATGAGACCATAGAGGTGGAGAAGGAGAGCGCGGACGAGAATGGGTGAGTCGGCGGCGGAGGAACAGAGCTGGGCCGGGGCAAGCGCGGCCTGGCCGCAGTGACAGCCGGCCAGGGCCGGGGGCGCGCCAGGTGCCCTGCGCTGACCTCGGCGCTTCGCAGGCTGGTCACTGCCGGTGGTGAGGGCCGTCCGAGGCATTTTCAAGTCCAAGTTGCCAAAACAATCTGAGTGCGGGGAGGGCCTGGGGGTGACCTCTTAGATCACCTCCCCTCGCTTAACGGCGATTCTGTTTTTTTCCCCTCCTCCTTTCAGCAACTTGAGTTCGGCTTTAGGTTCCATGTCCCCAACTACATCTTCCCAGATCTTGGCCAGAAAAAGACGGAGAGGCGTGAGTCTCTTTACAATTATCTCTCTCTCTCTTTTGTTATTAATGAACGGAAAAATACCCCTTTTTTTCTTTGGGATTTACAGTCATAATGGAAGTGTCCTCCTTTTGTTTTACCTGTTTCCTGCAGATCATTGAGAAGCGCCGAAGAGACCGGATCAATAACAGTTTGTCTGAGCTGAGAAGGCTAGTACCCAGTGCTTTCGAAAAGCAGGTAATGGAGAAAGTAGGTAGCGCTCTCGGGGTAGCTATCCGCACCTTCTGAATCCTCCCCCGCTTAATCTGAGCCTCAGCCGAGTCTTGGAAAAGAGCCGTTGCTTATGCCTAGATGAATTCACGCACAGATTCCAACGCGTTTTGTAGAGACAGCTCATCTTGCTTTAGTACGCATAGTACGGTTTACGAAGCATACATTCTTGTATATTTTTAAGGTGTTTGCCAAAGACACTTATGCCAAATCAATCTTTGCCATTTTTTAAAGGGATCTGCTAAACTGGAAAAGGCGGAGATCCTGCAGATGACAGTAGATCACTTGAAAATGCTGCACACGGCAGGGGGCAAAGGTACACATCCCTAGTCCTGGTGGGGGCTCTGAGCGTTTGGGAGTAGAGCACGCAATAGCTGCAGGCCAGGACTGGCGCAGATGGTGCCTCATATTTTTGAGAGGGGTGGCGAGGAAAGGGGTGGCGGGGAAAGGCGTGGAGTGTAGCGGTTGCTAGTCATTTCCAACTGACATGGAATGTGTTCCTTGAATGCATCATCTGGATCCTCTGCAGACAGAGCTAGTGCATCTTTTGGAAATGCATGTTGTCTGGGAGGTCCTCCACAGTTGTGACAACCCTGATTCAAATCCGGTTATGTTCACATTTGTCTATTGCTATATTGAGAAAAAGGTTTTATATATATATATATATAAATACATATATATATTTATTTAAATACATGGTCATAATTTTGTATACAGGATTAAAAAAGAAAAATACGAGCTGCCACATGATTCTTGACGAAAGCAATCTATTGTGGTTAAGTAGAGGGAACCTAACAGAAGGTGGGAGACCCAGCTCTGCGTGTCTGTCTCCAGCCGGAAAATGCTTTTACTGAGGACCAAGTGCCTAAAAGCTCCACGATGATAACTTACATCTGTGTGTCTAATGAATTTCACTACTCTGTGGTTTCTCTGTCCTTGATGTATTTTTTGTTGTTGTTGAGGGAAAACATTAAAGGAATGAACATAGTTTCATCTGCTGGTAGGGTATAATTCCAATTTCGGCTCAGCAGCTTCTAATTGGGCTTTGAACTTCTATTAGCAAACACATTCTGCTTATGTTGATTCATGCAAAGGTTTCAGGCGACTCCAAAATATTTGGACTTTTGGAAGAACCCCTGAGTGCAGTGATTTAAGGATGTGGGTATTTGCCAGGAAGGGCTGCCTTTGGGATTGAAGAAATGCTGGAAATGAGCAAAGCCCTGAGGTTTTCCCTTTGTTCCTTTCCTCAGGCTATTTTGACGCGCACGCCCTTGCTATGGACTATCGGAGTTTGGGATTTCGGGAATGCCTGGCCGAGGTCGCCCGTTACCTGAGCATCATTGAAGGACTGGATGCCTCTGACCCGCTTCGAGTTCGGCTGGTCTCTCATTTGAACAACTATGCCTCCCAGCGGGAAGGCCCTGCGCTGCCCTCGGCGCTTCGCAGGCTGGTCACTGCCGGTGGTGAGGGCCGTCCGAGGCATTTTCAAGTCCAAGTTGCCAAAACAATCTGAGTGCGGGGAGGGCCTGGGGGTGACCTCTTAGATCACCTCCCCTCGCTTAACGGCGATTCTGTTTTTTTCCCCTCCTCCTTTCAGCAACTTGAGTTCGGCTTTAGGTTCCATGTCCCCAACTACATCTTCCCAGATCTTGGCCAGAAAAAGACGGAGAGGCGTGAGTCTCTTTACAATTATCTCTCTCTCTCTTTTGTTATTAATGAACGGAAAAATACCCCTTTTTTTCTTTGGGATTTACAGTCATAATGGAAGTGTCCTCCTTTTGTTTTACCTGTTTCCTGCAGATCATTGAGAAGCGCCGAAGAGACCGGATCAATAACAGTTTGTCTGAGCTGAGAAGGCTAGTACCCAGTGCTTTCGAAAAGCAGGTAATGGAGAAAGTAGGTAGCGCTCTCGGGGTAGCTATCCGCACCTTCTGAATCCTCCCCCGCTTAATCTGAGCCTCAGCCGAGTCTTGGAAAAGAGCCGTTGCTTATGCCTAGATGAATTCACGCACAGATTCCAACGCGTTTTGTAGAGACAGCTCATCTTGCTTTAGTACGCATAGTACGGTTTACGAAGCATACATTCTTGTATATTTTTAAGGTGTTTGCCAAAGACACTTATGCCAAATCAATCTTTGCCATTTTTTAAAGGGATCTGCTAAACTGGAAAAGGCGGAGATCCTGCAGATGACAGTAGATCACTTGAAAATGCTGCACACGGCAGGGGGCAAAGGTACACATCCCTAGTCCTGGTGGGGGCTCTGAGCGTTTGGGAGTAGAGCACGCAATAGCTGCAGGCCAGGACTGGCGCAGATGGTGCCTCATATTTTTGAGAGGGGTGGCGAGGAAAGGGGTGGCGGGGAAAGGCGTGGAGTGTAGCGGTTGCTAGTCATTTCCAACTGACATGGAATGTGTTCCTTGAATGCATCATCTGGATCCTCTGCAGACAGAGCTAGTGCATCTTTTGGAAATGCATGTTGTCTGGGAGGTCCTCCACAGTTGTGACAACCCTGATTCAAATCCGGTTATGTTCACATTTGTCTATTGCTATATTGAGAAAAAGGTTTTATATATATATATATATAAATACATATATATATTTATTTAAATACATGGTCATGTTTTTGTATACAGGATTAAAAAAGAAAAATACGAGCTGCCACATGATTCTTGACGAAAGCAATCTATTGTGGTTAAGTAGAGGGAACCTAACAGAAGGTGGGAGACCCAGCTCTGCGTGTCTGTCTCCAGCCGGAAAATGCTTTTACTGAGGACCAAGTGCCTAAAAGCTCCACGATGATAACTTACATCTGTGTGTCTAATGAATTTCACTACTCTGTGGTTTCTCTGTCCTTGATGTATTTTTTGTTGTTGTTGAGGGAAAACATTAAAGGAATGAACATAGTTTCATCTGCTGGTAGGGTATAATTCCAATTTCGGCTCAGCAGCTTCTAATTGGGCTTTGAACTTCTATTAGCAAACACATTCTGCTTATGTTGATTCATGCAAAGGTTTCAGGCGACTCCAAAATATTTGGACTTTTGGAAGAACCCCTGAGTGCAGTGATTTAAGGATGTGGGTATTTGCCAGGAAGGGCTGCCTTTGGGATTGAAGAAATGCTGGAAATGAGCAAAGCCCTGAGGTTTTCCCTTTGTTCCTTTCCTCAGGCTATTTTGACGCGCACGCCCTTGCTATGGACTATCGGAGTTTGGGATTTCGGGAATGCCTGGCCGAGGTCGCCCGTTACCTGAGCATCATTGAAGGACTGGATGCCTCTGACCCGCTTCGAGTTCGGCTGGTCTCTCATTTGAACAACTATGCCTCCCAGCGGGAAGCCGCGAGCGGCGCCCACGCAGGCCTTGGACACATACCTTGGGGGGGCGCCTTTGGACATCACCCGCACATCGCGCACCCTCTGTTGCTGCCGCAAAACGGCCACGCGAACACTGGCACCACCGCCTCTTCCACGGAACCACACCACCAGGGCAGGTTGGCCTCGGCACATCCGGAGGCGCCCGCCTTGCGAGCGCCCCCTAGCGGCGCCCTTGGACCGGTGCTCCCCGTGGTCACCTCCGCATCCAAACTCTCACCACCTCTGCTCTCCTCGGTGGCGTCCCTGTCGGCCTTCCCCTTCTCTTTTGGCTCCTTCCACTTACTCTCTCCCAATGCACTGAGCCCTTCGGCACCCACGCAGGCAGCAAACCTTGGAAAGCCCTATAGACCTTGGGGGACGGAGATTGGCGCTTTTTAAAGAACTAATGCTGTAGAATGAGGGAGGGGAGAGCTTAGAACTCCAGCTGAGCTGGACTTTTGCCAACATCACCTTAAAGTCGTCAGTAAAAAGTAAGGAAAAAGGTACACTTCCAGATAATTTTTTTTATAAAAAAGACGGAAGGTTTGTTGGTTTACTTTTTTCTTAAAATTTTTTTTATCATGCCATGCGTTAGAAGTTTTTAAAATCTAGTTAAATTTTGTTTAAAAATGTTACATTGAAATAGTATAAATCAACACTTTGTGATAGGTTTGTCCTATGCCTGATTTACTTTGTAAACCTATCTGTTTAAGAATGATCCCATTTTTTGGTCTCAAAGTTTTGGGAACCTTAACATTTAGTGTTTTTTTTTTTTTTGGTATGTTTTTTTCTTTGTGTAGTAATGGTCTGTTTTTAGAATTAATTTTCCAAGCCACTATGCTCGATGTTAACATAATTATGTTTGTTAATCTTTTGACAGATTAAGTTGTCATATAAATAATATTCTTTTTTGGGGGAGGAGTGGAAACTATAATGAATTTTATATTTCTGAACAAAGCGTTGACAAATCAGATGATCAGCTTTATCCAAGAAAGACTAGGTAATTCTCTGCCTCCTATAGTGGTAATGTGAATGTACAGACTGTTGGTGTCTCTGAGTCCATGTGACCAACTGTGGTTGTCTGCTGGAACGTTCACTTCTGGCAGTTTGAGCTTAGTTAGGGGGGAGCCACTGATAACTTGAGGCCCCCCTTGGCCTGTCGATGGGGAGGAGACTGAGAAGATATTGGCGTAGAATATGCCTGCATTTACCAGCCCTACAATGCAATGCATTTTGGATCTCATGGATCTCAAATTCACATATGTCAGCGTGGATAAGTGATCATGGTGTACAGTGGTCAATGGAATCGCACAGTGGAACCTGTTAAATGCATAACCTGATTCTCCTGGAATGGACACATTTTCTTTTCACTGGACTTTTCTTATGTTGTGTTTTCCTTTTGGTGCATGGAGATACGGTGGTTGAGATATTTAAAAGGGCTTTGCTGCCTGCTTCTCTTTGGTTTATTTGATTTGATTCAGGCTATAAAAGTATCATTTTACAGGTTTATTCCTTTAGCAGGTGTAGTTTAAATGACCTCCACTGAACTGGGTTTGACCTCTGTTGTACTGAAGTGATGTGACTAAATAAAAAAGGAAGAACAAAGTGTTCTGCTGCTTATGTCTTACATGCCTTGGCCATTCCTTTTATTGGCTAAGAAAAGATCCCTTTTCTTTCATTTTCATTTTGCCTGATGATCAGTTTGCATACATGTACCAATTTCATAATTCGTGGAATTCTAAACTATGGATTTGTGCTGTTGAATAGGATTACTTCATTACAACGCAGAACTCTGGCCTGCCTCCCACATGGGAACATAGCCCTTTTGCTGTGAGGTCAGATAATCTGGCCCTAAATTACCCCTCTATGGCTAAGGGGAGCCCAAGTCAGACAGGGAGTTGCAGGGGTAGGAAAGAACTCTGAGGAAATCTTTTAAAAACTGATTAACCACTCCACAGCTATTTACTGAGAGCACCACCTATGCTCAGTTCTATGCCAAGAGCATAGAACATTTCTTTTTTTTTTTTTAATGGCAAAATGAGAAAATTCAAATGTTCTCCGCGGGTCCTGAGCAAGGGCCCAAATCCACGGCATGATGAGTTGTAATTCCGCACCTGCGCAGTTCCAGGAGTCTTCCTGGCCTTGTTTGTAAGGAGTTTGTTTAACCCTGTAGTTGCAAGGGATCCCTGAGCCACGTTGTGAGGAAGCTGACATATGCTTTAGGTTAGAACAAAACGCTGCCAGAACAGAGGCAGTAATCCAGCCCCGGGGGAGAGGAGTGTCTTTGCACAGTCTTAGAAGTAGTCCTGCCAATTAAGGAGTGCTGCCTCTTAGCTTGAAGGAGTTTGCCTTGATCCAGGGGGTAGGGGGGGGGAGGGAGGAGGGAGAAGAAAACCTACTCTGA
>NW_006206301.1:762669-771639 GCF_000334495.1 Tupaia belangeri chinensis | reverse complement strand
CCCTCTCTCCCCTGATCAAAAAACAAAGACAGAAAATCAAGAGAAGACATTTGGACTTTGAACTTAAGTAGTGACTTTTGGGTCCCTATGAAGGGATGAGAGAGACACGTCAATGCTAAATCCCCCTGAAACTTTCTCTGCATGGGCTTGGACACTGGACCCTCTTGTGATGCATGGCTCCTCTGTTGTCAGCACTGTCTGTACCCTGCAGGTACTCTTTGTCTGTCATAGGCTGTGATGACAAGTGTTGTGATCATTTCTGCCAAGTGTCAGTTTAATTTTAGCACCCGCGCTTTCCAATGGCATCACAGCAGTACTGAACAGCATTGTGCTTCAACTGTCTTCAACTCGTACTGTTACCTGGGCTTAGGTGTCTGCTAATGTGATTTGCTGGCTCTGGTGACAGCTATGCCACTGGGAAACATGCAGCGTGTCCCCCTTGTCACATCAGCGGCAGCCTTATGACCTGCTCGGTATTTTTTCTTTTCAGGGCAGGAGTAGGGGCTCATTTTCAAGATTACATGCTTTCCCAAAGAAATATTCTTGTTCTTTTTAAAAAATCCTTTCAAGATGACAGGTTTCCGGGAATGGCGCAGGTGGATTTAGAGCGGCTCAGGAAAGCAGGATTATGTAGAAAATGTTCAGTTCTATTCTGTATTAATGCACTAAAAATAAATAAATAATGATGTCAGAGTTATCAGTGCAAGAATACTTTAGTATGGGATATGAGGGGGGGTTTCAAGAAGTTTGTGGAAAATACATATTATAATAAAATTATGCATGGATTTCAGGGTACTTTTGCACCAAAATAAACATACTTTAATACCATTTTCCATGAGCTTTTTCAAGTATGCTTTGTATGCTTATAATACATCTATGCGTATAAACAATTTTTTGTTTATGAGAGGTTTTTGCTATAGGGTGCGTGCGCTCGCCAGACAGAGAGAGACAGAGAGACAGAAAGCGAGAAATCACCCCCCAGGGGGGATGGCCATGCCGCAATCCCTTCTCCTCCTTTCTCCTCTCGGGATCTTGGACATGCACGCACACGCGCCCAGCGTGAGTTTAAGCCACCGGGTCCGGGACTCGAACCGTGGTCGACTATGTGGGAGTCTAGCGACATAGCCATTACGCTAATTGCTGGTCCCCAAATTTCTTTCTTGATAACCCATACATTGACCTTATGAGAAAAATAATATCATTTGTCAAAGAGAGTTTTGAAAAGCCCCAGGAATTGCCCATTTATTTTCATTAAATCTATTACTATGAAATAATGAAATACAGGGTGGATAGGCAGGATTCTTGCATCAAAAGCCTCTAAAAGAAAAGTGTAAGAAATGTCATTTCTAACTTATCCAGTATAACTAAATTAGGGTGAGATTTGTATTCAGCCTTTTATTGCCCCCTCTGTTACTCACTAAAATCTTGATGGTTTAAATATAGATTACTTAAATTTAAAATCCCTCAGGAAATGTTCTATCTCCTAGTTATGCTGTTCCTCAACCCTTCTGGTCTATTCCAGTATCACAGCTTTGATGCTTTCATTAGTTTCCAGTGATGATTTATAATTTAAAAAACTTCAGAACTAACATCGTCTGAGACAGTACTTCAAATGTGGCCCAATTTTTTTATAACCAGAGCTCTAGGGAATGGGAATGCATCTTGTAATGGGGACCAGAATTCTGGCTCCAGCTCTGCTTTTACCTGATTGGTGATCTTGGAAGAACCATTAACATTCTCTTGACTCAGCTTTCCTGACCCGTTAAATCAAGTGGTTGGGCTAGGTGGAGTAGGGCCATGTTCACAGGTACAAGTGACAACGGAGGAGAATGCAGTGGTTTCCAAACAGATGAGTGATACTGAGGGAACACATGTCCCCAGCACCCATTGTGTCTGAAGGTCTGTCTGAAGGGTCATGCCCCTTGTTTATATGTACATATTTCAAGTTTTTAAGAGCATCTCCAATTTTGGATTTTTATGTGAAATTGTCCATTTGTAATTGGCTGGAACCAGCACTGAACTCAAGTGTGGCTTCCCACCCACCGAAAGCCCACACTCAGGAGAGAGGTGTCGGTGGAAAGGAAAGGTGGTTTTATTCCGGAAGCCAGAAGCCGAGGGCCAATGACTCACTAATGTCTAAGGACCGTCTCTTCATTCCAGTCTTACAAGAAGGATTTTTAAAGGTAAAGCAAGGAGCGGGGCTACGTGCTCCTTTCCCCAGCACAGCAGTTCACCATTTCCTCAACTGATCCTGCAGAGATTTATTGATCTCAAGTTGTTTTCAGCTGAGGTTGGTTTGGCTGGACCTGGTCATCAGGGCAGAACGATCTCATCCCTGTAAGCACATCTGGCTCCTGGTCTCAAGCCCTGGTCTCTGCGAACTCCCTACAAAACTATGAGTCCCTGCAAGCTAAGTACTAAACAGGAGTTACTGTGCCAAAGAAATAAAACAAGTTACAGCTCAGTCTATGGTATTTTAACCCATGGTGTTGGATTTACTATGGAGTACTTTGGTTCCTCTTGTAGCCTGGCTATGCAATTTTTATTGGTTGGTAACTAATTTACCAAAACCTTTCTGCAAACAAGATTGGGCCTGTGGGCAGCAGTCATTTATTAGCGCTGTCAGGGCTCTAATCTAAAGGGCTCTCTGGAGAGCTAGAATTTTCTAGTATCTTTTTTGAATATGCTTATTGGAGAAACACAAACCTAACATAAACAATGCAGTAATTAGGCATCATAGGCAATATCACATAAAGATTATGGGCAAGTTTTCAGTTTTGTTTTTCTAATGACTTCTGGTTTGTCAAATTTCCTTAAGGAAAAATAAAATGAGGAGAGAGCAAGAAAAAGCGTTCTGGTTGTTCAAAGTCCTGACACCTCATAGGAACCTCTGTTGAAGGTGCTCTTGAGTTGGTCTCCCATTCACTTTACCGAGGAGGAAGACAGGCTCTCAGCTTGGTGGCCTTAATGAAAGAGCAAGTATGTGGCTGACTCATGACTCAGCACACAGCAGTACCCAAAGGCGCCATTTGATTTCAGGAAATAAGTCCGAGTAGAAAGCAAGCTGTTTTGGGACCAGCAGTTAGCGTAATGGCTATGTCGCCGGACTCCCACGTAGTCGACCGCGGTTCGAGTCCCGAACCCGGTGGCTTAAACTCATGCTGGGTGCGTGTGTGCCCAAGATCCTGAGAGGAGAATGGAGGAGAAGGGATTGCGGCGGAGCCACCCCCCCTAGGGGGGTGATTTCTCGCTTTCTGTCTCTCTGTCTCTCTCTGTCTGTTTGTCTGGTGAGCGCACGTGCCCTATAGCAAAGGCCTCTCCAAAACAATAAAAAAGAAAGAAAAAAAGATGAAAGCAAGCTGTCTTGAACTTCAACTTGAAATATAATGCCTACCTTGATCCTGATGAGCTGCAGGACTTTGCTCTCAGATGCTTCAGTGTTCTGCTCTGAGGTGGGGGCAAGGAATGGGTAGAAAAAGGCGAAGGAGAGGGAAACCCAGGCCTTTCTTCTGGAGTTGTCTGTAGATATTGACATGCTTTTGCTGTAGCAGAACTATTCCCCTAATCCTGTAAGTCCCCGCAAACTCTAAGGTCAACAAATACTGAGAGACAGGTCTGTGCTAATCTACTCTAATACCATGTTTCTTTATAGTTTGGTTGTAAAATTTCCCACTGAATTTACTATTACGTTAGTATGCTTTGTTGAGTGCTGTATGTTGGGTTTTGACATATACTCAAGTTAAAAGGCCATGCTTAAAATGGAAAATTCTTAATCATTCTAGGCAGTTGTTAGGTCATCTACAGCTTGATCTAGCAGAAAAGGCATGAAAATATCTTATTTCAGCCAAAAAGAGATAGACCAGCTGTTGCCCCTCAGAACGTGCATGACTGAGTCATCTTATTCTCACTTCCTTTTCTCCTGCTCACTCTTGCTACTCTTTCTCTCTGTGTGTGTGTATACATACATATAATATATACTATATATATATATATATCCCTATCATTTTTTCCCTCCTTTGCTTTTCTCCAGTTTCTAGCATTATCTGACATACATGTGTATGTGTGTCTCTATATGTGTGTGTGTGTGTGTGTGTGTGTGTGTGTGTGTGGTATTTCATTATTTGTTTACTGTCTGTTTTTGCCTGATTTGTTCACTTCTGCAGTTCTGTCACTTAAAACAGGGCCTAGCATATCAAAGGCTCGCAATAAATATTCATTGAATAAATGAATGAATTCAATTCATCCCATGGTTACTGCTAAGAAGCAGAGCAAAAGAAATCTAAACAGAAATATCCCTATCACCCTAGCCTTCACCACCAATCTTTTATTTTAAAAACTACTGGGGAAGGCAATTTTAGGTTTCATTTTAGTATTTTTCACTATTATAAAATTTTGCTTAAAAAAATTCTAACTGGATAGAAGATAGGAGCTACTGCCCCATGTTTGTGGATGCTGTTCTGCCCCTCACCCGTCTAGGAACAACATACAGGCACAAGCCAAGCTACTCAGCTTGACCTCATCAGCAGGGACCGCAGCCCAGCCAGCTGTAGGGGAGGAGGGCTCTCTGGCCCCCAAGAACAAATACCTGGTTTCTGCCATCCCAGAGATAGAAGGACCAACAGGCAGGTCCAAGCAAGTCGGTTAGTTTGAGCTCATCAGCAGAGACCCCTCACCCAGCCTGCTGTGGGGAAGGAGGGGCTCTCTGGTTCAGGCAGCATGCCTCTCTGGTTCAGGCACCACACAAAGTGGTCTACCACCTTATAGTCTACCTGTCAGCTCACCTCCATCCACGTTGAAAGCATTTAAGTGTGCGTATATAAGAACAAAACATCTGAAAATAGGAGTCTCTGGAAGAGTTCTTTCCCCACAACTTCCGTAGCAGTGAGAGGAGAGAAACTCCCCTCTGGAAACCTGAACCCCAGACTCCTAGTGTGGATTTCACACTCTCACCCACAGTAGAGGAGGAAAATTGGCAGAGCTTCTGCACGCCATAGAGAAGTGCGGGAGCACGCAGCTACAGAAATACACTCCAAAGAAGTAGGGAGAAGTGAGCTTACTACCCAATGACTAAAAATCAAAGCAGAGTTCCAAGAAATGGGAGAAAATTAGTAAATACCTCTCCCAAAGGATCGTATACCTTGCCAACAATGGAGAAAATACAAGAGATTGCAGAAATGTCAGAAAAAGAATTCAGAATATTGATGGTAACAAAACTCAAAGATGCAAGAGAAAATAGACAACCAATTCCAGGAGCTGAGAAAATCCTTCTATGACATTTAAGAACTCCATAAAGAATAGGTACATTGAAAAAAAAATCAAACACATTTTCTGTAGATAAAGAATATGACTCAAGAAATCAAAACCTCTCTTGAAAGTATCAATGGCAGATCAGATCATGCAGAAGAAATAATCTCTGACCTTGAAGAAAAGGCCTCCAATTTAGTCCAAGCAACTAAAACGAATAGAACAATAACCATTAAAAATGAGGACAAAATGCAGGAAATTCTAAATATCATTAAATTGCTGAATATCTGTAACATGTATTCCAGAAGGTGAAGAGATAGGTAAAAGTATAGAAAATATCTTTCATAATATATTAGCTTAAAACTTTCCAAATTTAGAGAGGCATGCAGACACCGAAATCCAGGAGCTACAAAGAACACCAAATAATTATAACACCAGGTCCTCTCCAAGGCAGATCATAGCCAAATTGTTAAAAATCAAAGACAAAGACAAAATTCTAAAAATGGCAAGAGAGAAATGCCAGGTTACTTCCTAAAATTATCCCATTAGACCAACATTGGATCTGTCAACTGAAACAATGAAGGCAAGACAAGAATGAGATGATATATTTAAAACTTTGAAAGAAAGACAATTTCAGCAAAGAGTACAATACTCGACAAGATTATTCTTCAAGTGGTACGAAGCAATTACCAGATAAACAGATACTGAAAGAATTCACCAAAACAAAACTGCTCCTCAGGAAATACTTAAGGGAAATACTACATCAGGAAAGCTAAAGGGAGACAAATAGAAGTGAGAGAACACAAAACAACTAGAAAAAAGAAGTCCACACATACTGATGATAACATTGAAGGTTGGGGCCAAATTTCCCAAATAAAAGGCTAAAGCTGCAGATTTAATGATTTTACACAAAACTGAGTTTAAATACAAATTTACCAGTTATTGGGTAGACAGTTGTCTCCACAGGTTTTAATTTATGTTTTGTTATAACCATTACTCATAGTATAGAACTAGATAGCAGTGGAAAAATCTAAAATGTTACAAGTAACTGAGTGTTTCTTTGGAATAAATTGTAAAAAGGCTAAAATCAAGAGCTTTGGGGAACCAGCAGTTAGCGTAATGGCTATGTCGCTGGACTCCCACGTAGTTGACCATGGTTCGTGTCCTGGACCCGGTGGGTTAAAACTCACGCTGGGTGCGTGTGCGTGCGTGCCCAAGATCCCGAGAGGAGAATGGAGGAGAAGGGATTGCGGCGTGACCATCCCCCCTGGGGGGTGATTTCTTGCTTTCTTTTCTGTCTCTATGTCTCTCTCTGTCTGTCTGTCTGGCGAGCGCACGTGCCCTATAGCAAAAACCTCTCAAAAAAAAAAAAAAAAGAAAAAGAAAAAAGAAAGAACTTTGTAAGGCCCATCAATCACCAATTCACTGGCTTTACCATGTCTTCACTTATACATATCTCTTTCTAATTTTGTTTTGCTTTCGTTTTTTTGAGGACATATTTCTTTATGTGCAGTTACGATACTATTGTCTTACAAGAACTCACAGTGTGTGAAGAAAAGTGTTCTTTTCCTATCTTTCCCTCGTGAGCTATTGTTATATACAGTTTTAACTACCTCTAACTGGGCCAGCGATGGATACCCACAGATTTTTCTTTTTTCAGATTGTAAACGCTTTTCTCCCACAGTCTTCCTCTACATGGAAAATGCAAATTCCGTTTTCATAGGCTATGTTAAGACTATCCTTGTTAATTTATGAGATCATTTGTTGCCTTCTTAATCAATATGTTTTTCTTTAAAACTATATCTTACAGTAAAGAACATCATAGATAATTCAGTACATACTTGCAGAATAACCATCGGAGTGGGTTTCGAATAACCATCAGAGTGGGTTTTGAAGGTGGTGAATATGTTTATATACTTGATTTGTTTATTTCACCCTTTATACATGCTTTTCAAGAACATCCTTGTACTCTAAAAAGATATGTAATGATTACATGTAAATCACAAATTACAATAAATATTTAAGTGAAAAAAAATTCTGACTGAAACACAATTCTTTTTTTTTTGGGAGAGATTTTTGCTATAGGGCGCGTGCACTGGCCAGAAAGAGAGAGACAGAGAGACAGAAAGCGAGAAATCACCCCCCCCAGGGGAGATGGTCACGCCGCAATCCCTTCTCCTCCATTCTCCTCTCGGGATCTTGGGCACGCACGCACACGCGCCTGGTGTGAGTTTAAGCCATGGGGTCTGGGACTCAAACCGCGGTCTACATGGGAATTCAGCAACATAGCCATTACACTAACTGCTGGTCCCTGAAACATAATTCTTCTCCAGTGTGCCTAGTGAAATTATAGGGACATTAGCCACTTTTAAAATATTTTTCACAAGAGACCCTACTGGCCCCTGAAGACACAGGCTTTTTGTTATTATGATAGTTCACAGACCTGTGTGCGATGGAGAGAGAAAAGGAGAAAGGGGAAACATCCTCAACAGGGTCTTTTCATGTCTCAGTCCCCTTTTCCCAGCCCTTCAGATCCTTAAGATCCTGGGCGCCCATGAGCAAGCCCAACATGTTTTCAGGCTGACCCCTGGATCTAAACTCGTGGCCACCGACTGTGCTTTGTGAAGACGTAGGTTTTTTCAGCAAGTTGAAGACAGAAGGATGTTTTTTTTTTTTTTTTTTTTTTTGTAAAGATAAAGAGAGGGTCTTATGAAAGTAGAGGCCACTGGTTCTCAGGTGGTGACCCATGTCCTTGTACAAGGCAGAGATCAGCGGGTGTGTGGGGGTGGATACTGCCTCCTTGACTTTTGTCTGGTCATCAAGCAGTGACAAATTTGTAGCATTTTTTTTTTTTTTTTTTTTTTTTTTTGAGAGGTTTTTCACTATAGGGCGCATGCGCTCGCCAGACAGACAGAGAGAGAGAGATAGAAAGCGAGAAATCACCCCCCAGAGGGGATGGCCACGCCTCAATCCCTTCTCCTCCATTCTCCTCTCGGGATCTTGGGCACGCATGCACACGTGCCCGGCGTGGGTTTTAAGCCACCGGGTCCGGGACGTGAACTGCTGTTGACTACGTGGGAGTCCAGCGACATAGCCATTACGCTAACTGCTGGTCCCAGATTTGTAGCATTCTGAGGAGAGCTTTCCTTTTGTTATTTGGGAACACAGAAGCAATAAGTACCTTGAGTTCCAATGAACGAACCCTCTTGGGTCCCAATATCTGCTTTAGTTTTTGATAGGGGGCCAAACTATCCTCGCCATGTTCAACGATAGCCCTCATGCTGCCTTCATCCCAGTTTACACAAGAAGACTGAAGAAGAGACCGACGGTAGCAGGGTAGTGTTGTGATGCTCTGCAATGCTGGTCTCTCATGGAAGGTCCTAGGCGCATTCTGGAGCCCTCCTGTACACTTTATGCACACATGCGTTATGGCCTGTTTAAGACTGATTGAACCTGAGGGCGGATCACCATGTGAAGACCCTGGGGGTTGAGACTGCCGCTTTCTCTCCTGAAGAATTCAGTCAATATCCTAAAAGAGAGAGAGAGAGAGACTGAGGAAGGGGATTGGAAAGGAAATGATTGCTATCAGGAGGACTTGGCCAAAGTCTTCCAACTGTTAAGAAGCAAAGCTAGAGGGGCCGACAGGTGCCGTGATGGTTAAGGTGCTGGACTTCCACATGGCTGACTGCAGTTCAAGTCTCAGACCCTGGCTTGCTTTCTTATGTT
>NW_006206301.1:739016-762638 GCF_000334495.1 Tupaia belangeri chinensis | reverse complement strand
AAATTAAATAATAATAATAATTAATAAAATTAAATAATTAAAAAAAAGCAAAGCTAGAATTTAATGGCAGATCTAAAGTCCATACCTTTTCTTTTTTCTTCTCTTTCTTCCTTTCTCTCTTTCTTCCTCTCTTTTTCTTTCTTTCTTCTCCCCTTTCTTTCTTTCTTTTTGTTCTTCTTTGTTTATTCCTCAACACCCCAACTTAACTCATCGGTTGATTGATTTCAACTTGGTAAGGACCTTCTGTAATACTTTCTGAAGATTACAATTGCCTAAAAATGGAACAGACTACCTAGGGAGATGAGCTTCATTCCCAAGATGGAGGATAATGAAACAGAGCCTGGCCCACACTACATGCTATGAAAGGGCTACTCTAGAGGTTCTAAGATTTTCCAGAGGCATGAATTGGTGAATACAGATGATTTATTTATTTATTTATTTATTGCCTTAGTGTGCATGTGCTCACTGGAGAGAGAGAGTGAGACAGAGATAGTGAGAGGGAAAGTGAGAAATCAGCCCCCTGGGGAGATGGCCACACTGAAATCCCTGCTCTTCCATTTTTTTCTCAAGATCTTGGGTATGTGCCCACATAAGCCTGGTGTGAGTTTCAAGCCACCAGGTCTGGGACTCATACCATGGTCGGCCATGTGTGAGTCCAGCGACATAACTGCTACACCACCTGCTGGTTCTGGATACAGATGTTTTAAAGGTGTCAGTCTCCAGGTACTGAGTTATCACACTATACAACTCTTGATGTATCAGTTCAACCTTCTCATCTCTGTGCTCACAGAAACCTTTGTCCTTTACTACAAGAGAATGCCATACCCTTACCAGTTCCAAGTCTGGAGATGCAGAAACCGACAGGAGAGTTGACCAAGAGACAATTCTAAAACTTGGTTTCAGAGAGGCCATCTTTTTTTTTTTTTTTTTTTTTTTTTTTTTTTAGTCTTTTTTTTTTTTTTTTTTTTGAGAGATTTTTGCTATAGTGTGTGTGTGCTCTCTAGACAGACAGACAGACATAGAGACAGAAAGCGAGAAATCACCCCCCAGGGGAGATGGTCACACCACAATCCCTTCTCCTCCATTCTCCTCTCGGGATCTTGGGCACGCATGCACACGTGCCCGGCGTGAGTTCTAAGCCACCAGGTCCAGGATGTGAACTGCGGTCGACTACATGGGAGTCCAGAGATATAGCCATTATGCTAGCTGCTGGTTCCCTCAGGGAAGCCATCTTTAGTGACTATCAAAAGTAAGGCATAGCTTATTCCTTTTTTTAACATAGTTTGTTTTGTTTGTTTCTTTTTCTTTTCTTTTTTCTTTCTTTGTTTCTTTTTTTTTTTTTTTTTTCTGTAGGGCATGTGTGCTCACCAGAGAGAGAGGGAAAGTGAGAAATCATTTTCAGCAGGGATGCCTATGCTACAATTTTTTCTCCTTTATTCTCCTCTCAGGATATTGGGCATACATGCATATGTACCTTGTCTGTTTTTCAGGCTGGCAGGTCCAGGACTTGAACCATGGACTTGCTATTTTGGATCCAGCACCTTAACTTTCATGCTGCCTGCTGTCCCAGGCATGGCTTATTCTTCATGCACTCCTATTTGTTGCTGGCTTTCATGACTTCTTTCTGTAAGTGCCTCAGGCAACCATGTTAAAATAATAAACTCAGCATTGATATCCTGTTTCTGCCTGCCTCAAATGTATTTTTATTATGGGTGAAACATGGATTAGGATGTTTTGGTTTGTGTTTGCTGTCTGCATGTTCTATGAATACATTTAGAAATTTTGAGAAGAGGGTGGCGGGAATGTTGGCTACGATCATTTAATGATCTTGTCTTTTTTATTTTCAAACTGTTATTCAAGACTATCGTTCTGTCATCAGTAAAAACAAAGCAAAGACAGCATCAGTAAGGAGTGCGAATGCTAAAAAGGCTTTCTCTCCCCTTTTACACAGTTAAAACTAAGAAATTCTAGGCAGAAGAGAAAATGATATAAGAATTCCTCTACACAAGCTTTGGTAAATATTTTTGTATATTTCTCAGAAATTGGGAAAGAAAAGGGCTAAACGGCGTAACAAATATTCTTGAAAATTAGGTACTTTCCAATTATTTGCTTTCACCAAAATAAAAACCACCCTGGGACCAGTGGATAGTGTAGTGGCTATGTTGCTGGACTCACACGGAGACGACGATGGTTTGAGTCCTGGACCTGGTGCCTTAAAACTCATGCCGGGCGCATGTGCTTGCATAAAAATCCCAGAGGAGAATAGAGGAGAAGGGACCGTCCCCCCTGGGGGGGGTGATTTCTCTCTTCCTGTCTCTCTGTCTCTCTCTGAGGAGTGCACATGCCCTCTAGTAAAAATCTCTCTAAAAAAAAACCTCAAGAGAACTCTTTCTAAACTGTCAGCTAGTAGAACATTACTAATAATTTTGGTTACGAGTCATCTGGATTTACTCTTTGGCACCATTCATTCATTTATACATGAAGTACTTGGGGAAGAAAAGCCTTATTTATTTGATTTAAAGTGATGAATGTTCAGGCGAACCTGTGGAGTAATGATTAAGTAGCTGGATCCCACATGGCCAATTAGGCAGTATGAGAGCCAAACCTGGCAGTTGGGGAAACACACTGGTTAAGTGTGCATGTGTCCCAAATCCTGAAGGGACTAGGAGAAGGGATTGCAGGGAGACCATTCCCCATGGGGGTTATTTTATGCTTTTTGTCTCTCTCTTTCTCTGTCTCTCACTCTCTGGCAAGTGCATACACCCTTTGGCAAAGTTTAAAAAAAACCAGATGGGTATACATAAGGTATCAAAATATTATTTGATTAATTGCATAGTACTAATTATAATGATAATTCAATCTATAATCTTTCCCTTCCTTCCTTCTTTCCTTTTTTCCTTACCTTACAAACTTATGGTCACAAGAAATATAATGTAAACTAAAAAAAAAAAGGAATTTATATACATATCTCTTGAAAAAATAATGATAAATTATCAAGAAAATACTTTCTAACATAAAAATATGCTAGGCTAAAATTCTGTGGAAAATGAAATAGCTATAGAAATTATATATATGTGTGTATATTATGTGTATACACACACACATATATATATACATATATATATATATATATATATGAATTCAAAGAGAAAAAATCAACAAGAAAAAAAAAATCCCACTGTTAAAGAGGGGTTTGTGGCATTTTCAGAAGTGTTGATGGCTGGTATCAGATAATTATATTTAGCTTTCATTGACCACCTTCACCATTTTAATAGACATCAATATTAAACTACAGAATGTGCATTTCCTGGGCACTATTTAAACTTAAAAAATGAGATGTCAATTTTATTTTAGTTTTAATTTTATTGGGAGTATAAAAATATATTTTAAGGCCAGTAGGTAGTGTGGAAGTTGAGGGGCTAGATCCCTCATGGCCAATTCCACAGTTCAAGTCCCAGGCCCAGTAGCTTGAGAATCACACTGGGCGTGTGTGCATCCATGCCCAAAATTCCAAGGGGAGAATGGAGGAGAAAGGATAGAGTCACGGCCATCTCCCCTGAGGGGTGACTTTTCATTTTCCCTCTCTCTCTTTCTCTGGTGAGTGCACATGCCCTATAGCAAAAACTAAAATAAATAAGTAAAAAACATATGGGACCAGCAGTTAGCATAATGGCTATGTCACTGGACTCCCATATAGTCAACCATGGTTCGAGTTCCCGACCCGGCGGCTTAAAACTCACGCTGGGCACATGTGCATGCGTGCCCAAAATCCCAAGAGGAGAATGGAGGAGAATGGATTGTGGCGTGGCCATCCTCCCGGGAGGTGATTTCTCGCTTTCTGTCCATCTGTCTCTCTCTGTCTTTCTGGCGAGCGCACGCCCCCTATGGCAAAAATATCTCATATATATATATATATATATATACACACACACACACACTTTATATATATATGCACACTTTATATATATGCAATATATAAACAAATAGAAATTGTATATATGGTAAAAAGATCACCACAATCACACTAGTTAACATACTCATTGCCTAACAGAATTTTCTTTGTGTGTGTCTGTGTATCTGTGTGTATGTTTAGTCCATTTATTGGTTTCTGGGTACATTGGGGTGTAAAAACACTTAGAATTTGCCTTTATAGCAAATTTCAAGAACATTCATGCACTGCATAATGACATTTCAGTTAATGATGGAACACGTTTAAGATGGTGGTCCCATAAAATCATAATAGGCTATACTATGTATTCTGGGTATGTAGAAGGCTACGCCTTCTATGTTTGGGTAGGTACAACCCATGTTGCTTGCACAAAGATGACATTATCTAAAACAGAACATATCCTTGTATTTAAGTGACACCAGACTGTATACAATACAGGATTGTGTGTAGTTATGGTGCTATACATTAGATCTACAGAATTTATTCATCCCACATAACTGAAACTTTGTACCTTTGATCAGCACATCCCCAATCCTCCCACCCAAGCAACCTTGACAATGTACACTTTACTTCTATGAATTTCACTATTTTAGATGTCACATATGAGTAAAATATGTAGTATTTGTCTTTCTGCTTCTAGTATATTTTACTTAGTATAATGTCTTCCAGGATCATCCATATTATTACAAATGGCATGATTTTTTGCTTTTTGAAGGCTGAATAATATCTCATTGTGTGGGTAGTGTACTTTATTCATCTGTGTTTTAAAAATTGTAATTAAATGTAATTTAAATATAATCACTGTACACTTTTTCTTTTCTTTTTTTCTTTTAAGTTTTGCTACAGAGTATGTGTGCTCACTCAAAAGAGACAGATAAAGAGAGGGAAAGTGAGAAATCACCCTCTGTGGGGATGACCATATCACAATTTCTTCTCCATTCTCTTCTTGGGTTTTGGTTATGCACACACACACATCTGGCATGCTTATCAAGCCATCAGGTCTGGGACTCTGACTGTGAAGTGGGCCATGTTGGGATCCAGCCACCTAACCACCACATCACTGGCTGGCCTGAGTGTGGTTTTAAAAGCGTGTTCATTGTGCGTAATAATAAAATAAAGGATGCAAGCATTTTCACCTTCTTCAACATTTAACATGACATCTTGTGTACATTTGAAATTAATTCTACTGTTTTTAAGAAGTGTATATTAAATTGTCAACAGTTTTTACTCTACTGTGTACACCATTCCGTAACTTATTCTACCTGCTTACATGTATTTTTTTGTCTGTCATCTTTTCCCAAACCCTACCACTCACTCTTCCAAGCAGCTTCTAGTATCTACTTATTACTCTCTCTACTTCTACGCTGTTGAGTCCTTTAGCTACCAGTAATGAGTGAGGACACTCAGTATGTTCAGTGGGGACATACAGTATATACATATTTTTCATAGCCTGGTCTCTTTCACTTAGCATTATACCTTTTAGTTTCATCTACTTTGTGTCAAATGACAGGAGATCATTGTTCTTTATGGCTGAGTGATACTGCATTGTGTTTACGTACTACGTTTTAAAAACTTCATTAGTTGGTCATTGGACACATAGGTTGATTTCTGTGTCTTAGCTATTATGAATGGTGCTGCAATTAAATATGGATATGCAAATTTCTCTCTGACAGAATGATTTCCTGAGTTTTAGGTATATAGTCAAAAATGGGATTAATGGGTCAAATGGTAGTGCCATTTGTAGATTTTTGAGAACTCCATTCTAAAGTGAGTGCACTATTACAGTTTACATTACCACCAGCAGTTCTTTTATCCATTTATCTATTGATTGACTTTTAAATTGTTTCTGTATCTTGACTATTGTGAGTAATGCTGCAGTTGAACATGGGAGTGCACATTATCTTTTTGACATTTTGACTACATTTCCTTTGGATGCACAACCAGAAGTTAGATCACTGGATTATATGGTAGTTCTTTTTTTTTTTTTTTAAGTGTTTGCTATAGGGCATGTGTACTTGCCAGAAAGAAAGAAAGAAAGAGAGAGAGAGAGAGAGAGAGAGAGAGAAAGATAGAGAAGAGAGGAGGGGAGAGGAGGGAAAGTGAGAAATCACCATTTCCCTTGTTTTTCAAGCTGCTGGTTCCAGGACTCGAGACACTTAGTTGCCATGTGAGATCCAGCTGCCTTAACCACTACATTATGGGCTAGCTACTGTTATTTTTAATTTCGTGAGGAGCCTCCATACTGTTCTATAGTGGTGGTACTGATTTACATTCCCACCAGTAATGTACAAGGGTTTTTTCCTCCACATCCTCATCAATGCTTGTTACCTTTTCTCTTTTTAAAGTTTGTTTTAAGCTCACTTTTCTATTTTATTCTTTCATTGTCTGTGTTTTTGAGGACATATACCTAAACAAATCTTTCCTCAGACCAAGGTCAAACAGTTCTTCACCTGTTTTATTCTTGTAGTTTTGTGGTTTCAGGTCTTACATTTAAGTCTTTAATTCACTGTGAGTTGATTTTTTTATATGGTGTGAGATTAGGGTCCAATTTCATTCTTCTGTACATAGCTATCAAGTTTTTCTAACACTTTTTTTTTGTAGAGACTATTTTTTTTCTACATTGTGTGTTCTTGATAACTTTGTATAAGATCAATGAACTATAGACGTGTATACTTTTTGAGTTTATTTACTTATTTGCTTATGAGAAAGAGAGAAAAGGATCCATTTATTTTTTGTCATGCTCTTCCTCTTGCCCCAGCTTCCAACTATTTCGAACTGCAGGTACATACCACCTCACCTGATCTGTTTTGGATGGACTGGGAATCAAACCTAGGCCTCCTATATGTCCTCAGCCATCAAGAAGGAGCTTCTTAGCAGCATGAGTCATTGTGGCTGGGCCTATGGTAATGATTTTCATACCAGAAATGTTAGTATTAGGAGCACAGCACTGAGGAGGAAAAGAGGAAGAGATGGGGATGAAATTAAGTTACAGCATTTATTACTCTGCTTCCACTGAAGAAGAATTTCCTAACAGGATAAAATAAAACTTTTTTGGGGGGGGCAAATTTTTTTTTTTTTTTTTGTTAACAGGGTCTTGTTAACTTGTGCTCTTCCTGCCTCAGCCTGGAGCAGCTGGGACTATAAGTGCCTGCCATTGTACCAGACTTTTAGAATGGGCTGGGAATCAAACACAGGCCTCTCATGTGGCTTCATCCTGCCAAGAAGAAGGGTCACCTAATGCAGTCCACCATGGCTGGGCCTAAGATGCAGATATTTAAATTGGGTTCTGGGGACCAGCAGTTGGCATAATGGCTATGTCGCTGGACTCCCATGTAGCCGACCGTGGTTCAAAGTCCTAGACCCAGTGGCTTAAACTCACGCTGGGCGTGTGTGCATGCGTGCCCAAGATCCCAAGAGGAGAATGGAGAAGAGAATGAGGCATGGCCATCCCATCCCCCGGGGGTGATTTCTTGCTTTCTGTGTCTCTGTCTCTGTCTTTCTGGTGGTGAGCGCACGTGCCCTATAGCAAAAACCTCTCAAAAAATAAAAATAAAAAAAGGATAAAATGGACTCTGAAGCTGTTCCCCTTCTATTAGAATTATGCTTTCATGACCCACAAAGCTTTAGTCAAAATCTAAACTCTTAAAAACTTCCTATTAATGATGCTTCAGGACAGGGGATGTCAACTTGGCTACATATTCGTCATCTGAGGGAAATTAAGCCATCTCCAAGGCCAGCGTCCATCCAGACCAATGAAAACAGAAGTCCTGGAGGCAGCATCAGTATTTAAGAAAAAAACAAAACAAAACAAACCTCAAGTGATTCAAAAACTGTGCAGCCAAGGTCGATAATTGCTGCTTTAAAGGTGAAAGTTGAATAGTGTTAAGTCAAGGCAAAACGTTCAGAAAACAAGGGAAAATATACCCACTAAAAGTGAGGCTGCACTTGAAGCTGATTGCACGTACCCTCAAGCAGGCTCCAGCCTTTGACCCTTTGAACTTTCCCCAGGAATGTGTATGAAGAGAAGCACATTTTGTCCAGCAATGAATGAGCAATTGGGAGATAAACTCTGTTCCCTGGTGATAACACTGATTTTCACTGTGATTTCCTTGAGTTGACCTAACTTTTCTTTTTCTGTGTATTTGACTGTCTTTTAAAGACAATGACATTTGGCCCCTAACTTGGGCTAGTTGAGACCACCCCTCTCACCCACCTCTAGCCACGTGGCTTCTGATATCGTCCCCAGGGAGAGAGTGGTTCAGAACTGTGAAGGCAAGCCATTTGTGAAGGCTGCTGAGTCTAGCTGAGTGCTCACTGCAGAGACAGTCCACTGGAATGAAAGAGTGGGGCCAACTACTAAATGGCTGAACAAAATGTCGGGCTGAATTCGTTCAACCCTTGATAAAAGCCATTTACACTAAATTCTTCACTGTCCAGTCAGAGGTATCACCTCTGTTCTTGTTTTCTCCAGCTAATGGTTTCACTCTGTTCTGTATTCCTGTAACCTGTACTGTCTTCATCTTTCTATCGGTCACTTGGGAGGATACAGGAATGTGTAATTCTCTTAAATCACCACTTCAAGTGTGTATGCTTTGTTTTACCACTAGCCCGCAAAATTAATTTTCTGGGGCTGGGAGTTTGTAAGACTTGCAACATCAATGGAATCTATTTGCTGATAAATATTTCGTACTCTCTTTCCTTCTGTTTACCTCCCATCCCTCCTTTCCTTTTTACCTGGGCTCATCTGTTATGAAATTAGTACTATGCATAGAACATCAGTGAGAAACACACACACCTATAAAATGAAGGGCACAACGGTGCTTTTGTGAATTATTTTGCACTTATTTATGTTGTCTTTTCCTGTCTTGGCACAATAGAAAACACCAACTTTTTGCTTATAGGGGTGAGTTGAACTTGGCCCATGTATTGCACGTAATGCTGTAGCGGAGAGATGGGGAGAGGATAGGGTGGGTTTCAATCAGAAACATGGATGGGAAACTTACATAATAATCCAGGGGCCCGGTGAAAGCGCAGTGGTAATGCAGTTGGATTCACATAGGAAAGATCCGGAGTTTACATCCCAGGACCTCTCTGAGCATGCCATGTGCATGTACATGCCTGTGGTCTGGGCTGACTGAAACTGAAACTGGGGGTGGATCATGCTATGAAGACCCTGTTGGGTGTGCCCGTGTCTCCGTCTGTCTCTATGTCTTTATCTCTCATAGAATAAATAAATAAATTCCAAAATAATACGCAAGAAAGATGTGGTTTGATAACTGGCAAACTGATGTGGGCATAAAATATAAAGATCAGATGTAAGACACAGGTGGCCAGGCAGCGGTGCAGCTGTAAAACCTGACTCTGTGAGGCTGACCCACGTGGAAGGGTTCTGAATTCTTCTGTGTAGACCTCTTTGAGAATGCTGGGCACAGCTTGCCCATGATCCAGGGTTGGCCAAGGCTGGAGATGGATTGAAGAGTCAAAAACTATTGTCAGTGCTCTCTCTCTCTCTCTTTTGCTGTCTCTCTGTCTCACTCACTTATAGGAGAAATAAATAAACTCTGAAACAGAGAGAAATAAGAGATTGAGAAGTGAGGTTAGAAGCTGGGACATTGGGAGCAGAGAAGCGCACAATGTGAGAAACAGATTAAAAAGGAAGCTCTGTGCCCTAGCTGGGAACAGGGAGAAAACGCAGGAAGTCTCCTTTGTATATAGCCTTTGTAGGCTATGTCAGATGGCAGTGGATCAGGTCATGGGCAACAGGGAAGGAACTAACTGACTCACCTCACTGGAGATTTGTAGTGAGAAGTGGATACGATGGGAAGACTTGGAACCCTGAGAACCGCCTTGCTCACCATGAGGAAGGGTCAGAGCCTCTCTGATGGCCCAGGAGTAGTTCATATCTCTGCTCCTCATCTGACAACTCTTCCAAAGCAAATGGCCTGGGACCAGTGGGTGGCACAGTGGTTAAGACACTGGGCTTGGCCACAGTTTGAGTCCTGAATCTGACAGCTTGAAACTCACACTATGTGTGTGTATGTGTGTGTGTGTGTGTGTGTGTGTGTGTGTGTGTGACAAAAGTCCTGAGAGGAGAATGGAGGAAAAGGGATTGTGGCATGGCCATCCCCCCAGGGGGTGAGTTCTCACTTTCTCTCTCTGTGTCTCCAGCAAGCTCACAAGCCCTATACCAAAAATCTCTCTTAAAAAAAAAAAAGAAAGAAAGAAAGAAAAGAAAAGAAAAAAGAAAAAAAACAAATGACTTTGTCTAATATGATCGAATAGTGAACTAATAAGTCCCTACTTTTGATTGACTAGCAATTGGTCTGTGATGATTGAGCAAAACTTGTGAAGTCTGTTTTTCCCCTTTATATTCATATTTATATAAATATATTTCTATTTATAAATGTATGACATATATTCTTGGCATTTTATATTAGACACAGACATTTGATATAGTTAGATTTCCCTTAGAACTAAAGAACAATGCTTATATATATGTTCTTCCTAAGTTGAAAAAGTTGAATGTCTAAGCAAATTTTAAGGAGGGTAGAAATATCTTTAGAGCCTTCTGTAATCACTGCCCTCCCCTTCCCCACAGCCTGGTGTCAGCAAACCATTGTACCTCTATTAAAGCAGAACTCCTCCAAGCACATCTAGGGCAGAGGGCAGTCGGCAGAGGGGTAACCCACACTGCTTCATGGGCCTGCTGTGTCAGACTCACCCTGGTGCTTATTAAAAAATATAGTTGTGACCCGATCTCAGATCTACTGAATTAGAACCGGGTGTGAGAGGTGGGATGGGGTATGAGTATGACATCTGGAGGTCTGTGTATTTCAGTCCCAGACTATTCTGACACTGGGACCTCTATTCTTACCACTTCTTTAAGATTTTTCTTGCTCACATCATTTGTTTAAAAACTTACCTGAGTTATGACTGACATAGAAGGACTGTCCATATTTAATGCATACAATTTGGTGAGTTTATAGGTAATAATACAATTGTGAAACCACCATCTCACTCTATGCCTTAAATATCAATTACCTCCAAAAGTTGCCTTCCACCTACTATTTAGTAACATTTTTGTGATGAGAACACTCAACATGGAATTGAACTTCTTAGTAAAAGTTTAAACTCAAGGGCAGAGCAGAGGCGGCAGATGCTTGGAGAGAGGCACATGCTTGGAGAGAGGCACCAGGAGGGGCATCAGGAGGGAAGAGGCAGGATGCCATCACTAAGGACCACTTCGTCACACGAGTGAGTGGCCACAAGGAGCACATAGAGCTGACCATGGTGCTGTCTGCAAGGAGGCCATCAGGGGGAACATGGTAGATGGCTCTCGTTGGCCATGTAGAGGAGACAGACAGGTTGGAAGAAGAGGAAACACAGAGTATGAACTCTTTAGGACTCTGGCTGAGTCAGGGAGGCCACCCAAAGACAGAAATAAGTATCAGAAAGGCAAATAGACAAAAAGAAAGAACAGTAGACAGACAGACATATAGAAAGGGACACAGACTAAGAACCTGAGCCTCAAATAATTCATGGTTCAATGGGAAGACATCCCATGGTAGCAGCCATCAGCACAACAGTGCTGTTGACTCCAGGGACTGCACTGGGCAGGGGGTCACTAGGGCTTATTGTTCACGTCATCTCCACCAGGACTGTTACACAGGGACGTTCAGAAACTTTGGCTCTGACCCACTCCATTTTCCTGCAGTCCGATCTTCTGTAATGACAATAAGAACATCGACAATTATGTCTGTGAACATATTGCTACATGCCTACTACAAGGTATATTCCATCCTTTTTTAGCAAAATAATCTCTACTTTTTTTTTTTTTTGAGAGGTTTTTGCTATAAGACACATGAGCTCACCAGAAAGAGAGAGACAGAGAGACAGAAAACGGGAAATCACCCCCGGGGGGATGGTCACGCCGCAATCCCTTCTCCTCCATTTTCCTCTTGGGATCTTGGGCACACACGCACATGCGCCCGGTGTGAGTTTTAAGCCACCGGGTCCGGGACGCAAACCGCATCGACTACGTGGGAGTCCAGCGACATAGCCATTATGCTAACTGCGGGTTCCCCTGAGGTCATTACTCTTAAGTTGGTCCTTTGATATCAAGAGCTGAGAAGGTTTATTTTCTTCCTGAGTAAACCACACCTCTGCCCTTATTTCTCTATTATTATTGATAGAGAACAGACGCTCTCGTCTAAAGTTTTTCTATTTACTCTTCTTTGTCTTTCCTCCTTAGAAGATGGCGATGGGGCAGAGAACTAGAAAAATGATCTAAATGATGATCCTAGACTTTTGAATTGAAAGGACCAGTTAAAAGAAAATTGGATAACTGACATAGAGTTCACAATTATCATGTAAAAATGTATATATATAATTTTATTTATTTCCTCCATGAGCAAGACAGAGAGACAGAGAGACAGCACCCCCAAAACAATGCCTTGATGCCACAATCCACCCCAACCTCAGGCAGCCCCAGACCCTGGGCATGCCTCCAGCATACTCAGGGAGGTGTCTGGCATTGAAAACTTCTCACGTGAGTCCGCCTTGCAGAGTGTCATGTTTTACTGTCAGTGGAGTAGCAGTGAAATGTGACAGTCTGTGAGTCAGACCCATATGAGAAGGCTCAACAATTTTTATTTTTCTAAGTAAGGGCATTAATAAAAATAAGCCATCATCTTCCATGGACAACAGTTAATGAAAAAAACCAAATTTTCACATAAAAGAACGACAAGTGATGTAATTTTAAATGAAAAGGAAGTTCTTTGAGACAAATACATTTAAGTATATAGTTAGCATTTAAAAAATATACCATACTTTTTTTTCTCCCATTTCTTTCATTTTTCCAAGGACTAAGGAAAATGTCATCTAGATTTGAGAATCCTTTATTTAAGATTTCAGAGGAGGAAAAAGGTAGTGGAATAATTGCCTCAGATTCCAGAGCAGAACAATGATGAACGAGTGTGGCAAGATTGCTACTTGATACTACGAGCGGTTCTCCTTTTCTTCCTGAGCGGTTCTCCTTTTCTTCCTTAGAAATACGATCCTGGTTTTTCTTTGGGATAATATTGTATCCGGCTAAAAATACATGCGTGCATATTTCCTTGTAGGTGGGTTTGTTCAAGTGACTATATTCTGGCCAATGAAATCTAAACAAAATGTCAAGGGGGACTTCTAGGACAGCATTTCTCTGGGGTTCAGTGGCTGAAGGAGCTCTTTTGTCTTATAGTGTCTTCCCGCTGACCTTTTAGGGAGGATGTGGTGGCTGTGACCACAGAGGCATTGATTGTGGATGGGAATGCAGACAGTAAATGTCCCTGATAACACCCTGGAGTCCTGAATGGCTTAATTTGTACTTCTTTTACATACGAAGGCAACTTTATCTTGTTTAAGATGCTGTTTAATTTTTTTTCCTCTTACATGTGTTACATCCTAACTGATATGAAAAGGTAAATCCAAATCTATTTTAGACAAAAAGAATCAGAATTATGTTAGAAAAAAATTCAAGAAATTACCTGTCTTATGTATCAGGAAGAAAAGCAGAGCCAAAACTATGAAGAAGCTTTCAGAATCACATCATTTATCATTCTTTCTGCAAAAATGTATTTCTTTCTTCCGAGAGAGAGAGAGAGAGAGAGAGAGAGAGAGAGAGAGAAACAGCAACCCCAACAGGATCTCAACCCCATGACTAACCCCCAGCTTCAGACAGTCCCAGATACAAGCACATGCTTCAGGAAAGTCTCTGAACTTGAACTGGGAATTTTCCCATGTGGGATTGCCTCTCAGAGTGCCACATCCCACCTCTGTGCCACTGTCTAGGCCTACAAATATTAATTGAGTGTATCATCTTTGCTAGGAGTTGAGGTCACAAAGATGTTGTGGCTATCCAGAGACTCACAAAAATGGAAACTAGATGGGCTGACCGTCTTTCTCCCTGCACTGTGCACCACGCATTGTTTCTGATAGGTTCTGTCCAGTGACCCCAGATGAGGGACTAAGGGATTTCTGTGGAGAAAAGGACCTGAGACAAAGAAGAGAGAGTCCAGGAGCCAGTCATTGGGAACTATCTTCTAACTTGGAGAAAAGCAAAAAGAGCAAGAGAATAAATTATTGCATTTACTTACATTACATTCAAGAGCAAAGAGAATGACTGCAGAAAACCACATAGGCTTTCATTCCTCTTTGTGTAATATGCACTTGTGGGTGCAAAAGCACATTCAAACACTCATGCACACACTCATGACTGGACATGAGCACAAGAAACTTTTGCAAGATTATAGCTCTTTTGCTCCTTTAAAAAACTTCTTGTATGTATGAGTTGCATTTACATGGTTGACGTGGAATGGGGGCGGGATGGGGACAATAACACAATACAGTCTCTGGGGGCCCCTAGGGAGAATCTCTGAATTCCCTGGGATAGGAAGTTCCCTAAGAAAGCAGGAGCCACTTAAATTCCCACCAAACAACAAAGCTTATGCAGCCAAGATAAAAGGAGAGTGGGGGTGGGGAGGACAAAACAAAACAAAACACCTCACCCTCCTTTGGGGAAGCAGGTGCACCCAATACAAACAATATCATTTCTTCTATTATTTGTGGAGTTCAGGAACAAAACAAAACAAAACAATACTCAACTCCTCCCCTCTGAAGTGGGAGGGGGCTTCAAGGATGCTCAGTGCAACAAGACAAAAAAAAGACTGTTTCTCAGTGTATGTCACAGCAAGGAAACTAAATTTAAAACTAACAAACAAAAAGGAAATCTCTATGCTAACAATTAAAAGCATTGGGCCAAATCAAGTTAAAAGAACACACAATTTTACCTCTGGATGTGTTTGTGGTCGGCCTCCTCGATCATCAGAGTTAATAAAGTTGGTTTTTTGTTTTTTTTTTTTTGAGGTTTTTGTCATAGGGTGTGGAAGCGAGAAATCACCCCCCCTCCGGGGGTGATCATTCCCGGGGTGGGGGTGGGGGCAATGGCCACGCCGCAATCCCTTCTCCTCCATTCTCCTTTTGGGATCTTGGGCATGTACGCGCATACACTCAGCATGAGCTTAAGCCACCAGGTCTGGGACTTGAACCACAGTTGACTACATGGGAGTCCAGAGACATAGCCATTACGACAACTGCTGGTCCCAGAGTTAATGAAGTTTAAGCAGCACTTTCTTCCTCTATTCGTGGGGCTATCTTCAGCTTTAAAGTGATCAACCAATGCACCGAGTTATTTCTGTCTGTGTGCTTGCTGCAGTGGCCATGGCATGCAGTGCACTGGGGCTTGAGGCTGAAAGTTGTGCAGGGAATATCAGAAATAGATGGAGGGGGTGTTTGAGATTGTTCCATGTGTGTGGGCCACTTCTGAAGCCTGGGAGGACCCTGGCAGTGTATCCACCTGCTCAGATATTTTTGTATTTTAAGTAAATTCCACAATTGTATATGCTTTGGGACCTATAGAATTTGTATCTACCTTGAATGGGCTTCATTACAGTTTCCACCATCAGTCCCTTCTCCCTGAATAATAAGTGCTTTCAGTTCTTCAGAGGTGGAGATTATACCAGCATGTGCCTAGTGCGTAGCCGAGGCTGGAAGTCCCACCTGACAAAGCTACTGAGGGACATAAAGTTAGGGGATGAGAAGATTGAAGAGCTGTCACTGGGGAACCCTGGAGAGTCTGGGTCTGGGACCCCGTGAGTATGTGCAGTAATGTTGAAGGATCCTATCTACCTGCTAAAATCCTCTGAAGCCTATGCAGGGATCTGGGTTAGCTCTTTGGAATTTTATCAGGTGGTATTTTAATGACTTTGTAACCAAATGATTCCAGGCCTGAAGAATTGCCCTTTCCTCTGTGGCAGGGTCTGATGGGGTGAGAGGTCTCAGTCAGAGCACCCAGGCTGGTTTTGCCAAGGATAGAGGCAGGTCTGTACTTGTCTGGGGGGTGGGCAGGACTGAGGCACCTTCTGCAAAGCACTCAAGGATGGCTGGAACTGAGAAAAATAAGGACAACCAACCTCAAAAGACAAGGGATTGTTTTGACTACAACATGGTGTGTCATTTGGATTTTTTTTTAAATCCACTTTCCAGTGGGAGGGAGAGGGAAAGTGAAAAGCACCCTTCTACACACACTCCTCCACCTCTCCTCTCAGGATTTTGGACTCACGAGCACGTGCCTGGCCTGTCTTTCAAGCTGCTAGATCTGGCAGTGGAACTGTGAAGTCTGTTGTGTGGGATTTAGCTGCCTTGACCACCACGCCATGGGCTGGCCCTGTCATTTAGATTTTCTTCCAGCTCAATCAATCTCCAAGAAACTAAACCAGAGCTTGTAGCAGAGAGATCCCAGAACATATGAAAGACATTTACCTAGGACTGTGTGGCACTGAGAACTCCAAGCTGACCTACAGCCTACTGTGATTACAGGGGGAGGGTATTTTCTCCATAGGTCACTGTCCAACCTTTGTGAAGAATGGAACAGCCCTGGATCCAGAGAAGAAAATCTGAGCACAGACCGTCTGGAAGGGATGCAGGGAGGACACCTTTTCTCCTGTGGTATCTGGGAACTTCTTAGCAGCTCCTGAGTAGGAGAGGTTGTCATTTGAGGCCAGAAGCTATGAGTCACCCCTGAGTCACTAAAAGAAACTAATCAGGAGAAGCTGGTCTGAGAGTAACTACAACTGGCACAATGGCATGATGGTGATAATAATTTAATAGATAATAAAATGCATAATGATGTAATAGTTCATAACAGCATATGATAACCAGGAACCAGGACAGTAGGTTTAAAGTCTATTTTTAATTCTTCTTTCTTTCTTTCTTTCTTTCTTTCTTTCTTTCTTTCTTTCTTTCTTTCTTTCTTTCTTTCTTTCTTTCTTTCTTCCTTCCTTCCTTCCTTCCTTCCTTCCTTCCTTCCTTCCTTCCTTCCTTCCTTCCTTCTTTCTTTCTTCTTTCTCTCTCTCTCTTCCTTCCTTCCTTCCTTCCTTCCTTCCCTCCTTCCTTCCTTCCTTTCTTTCTTTCTTTCTTTCTTTCTTTCTTTCTTTCTTTCTTTCTTTCTTTCTTTCTTTCTTTCTTTCTTTCTTTCTTTCTTTCTTTTCTCTTTCTTTCTTTCTCCTCCTTCTCCTTCTTCTTCTTCTTTTGTAAGGTTTTTGCCATAGGGTGCATGCACTTCCTGGAGAAAGACAGAGAGAGAGAGTGAGACAGAAAGTGAGAAGTCACCCCTTGGGGAGATGGCCTTGCCACAATCCTTTCTCCATGCTCCTCTCAGGATTTTGGATGTGCATGCACACATGCCTGGCACAATTATCAAGCACTGGATCTGGGAGTATAACTACAGTCAGCCCTGTGGAAGTCCAGTAATTTAACCACTACATCATCTGCAGGCCCCTAAAGCCTATCTTTTAAAAAAAAATTATAAGAGGTGGGCCAGCTGGTGGCATGGTGGTTAAGGCACCATATCCCATATGGCAAACTCCAAGGTTTGAGTCCAGACCTGGAAGCTTGAAAAACATGTATGTGCATGTATGCCCAAAATCTTAGTAGGAGATTGGAGAGGAATTGCTGCATAGCCAACCTCCCTGGGGGTTAATTTTTTACTTTCCCCTTCTGTCTCTCTCTGAAAAGCACAAGTGCCCTATGAGGGAGCGGGGGAAGCCAGAGGATGCATATGCTTGCCAGAGAGAGACAGAGAGACAGAGTGGAAAAGGGAGAAAACACCCCTCAATAAGGCGTCGTTATGCCACCATCCCTTCTCCATTTCTCCATCCCCTTGAGATTTTGGGTCCACTTGCACATGTGCCTGGTGTGTTTTTCAAGCTTCTAGGGCCAGAATTAGAACCATGGAGGGCCATGGGGGGCCTGGATTCCTTAACCAGTAGGCCATGGGCCTGGCCCTAGGGTTTATTTTTAGTTATTTTTTTCTTGAGAGAGAGGTACCCTCAACAGGGTCTTCATATCCCAATCTACCCCAGTCTCAGCCAGCCCTCATGCCTGATGTACAAAGGGAGGCTCTGGGATGTGAACTCAGGACCATTATCATGTGAGTTGAGCTGCATCACCACTGTGTACCACCTGGCTCCCTGACATCAGGGTTAGCTCTCTTTATCTCTTGTCTCCTTTAACCACCACTTTACAACAACATAGGTTCTCTTATTATAGAGGCTCTAAAGATGAGGAAACTGAGTCCTAGGGAAAACAACTTGCCCAGGACAAGCACAAAGCTAGTAAATATTGGGACTGGAATTCTAACCCTGTCTATCTGAATCTTGTGTGTGGGCGTTTCTTTCTTTTCAACTTTTTTTTTTTTTTTTTCCTTTGAGGGAGGACATGCCCAACAGAATCCTTATGCCATGATCCACCCTCAGCCCGCTTAGATCATGGGCATGTACACCTACTGTGCTCAGGGAGGCGAACCCAGGACCTTTCCACATGGGTCCAGTTGTATTACCATCGCGCCACTGTCTGGTCCCTGTTTGAATCATGAATTAACCTTCTCAGCTTCTATGTACAAAGTAATAAAAGCAAATGAAATAAATGAAATAGCGCTTTTGCTGCTCTTATTGTGAATTTCTTTTGACCACCAGACTGCTAGTGTGACCTGGAGAATATATGAAGATTAATGTGATCATACGTATGTTCATTTGTTCACTCGATGTTTCTTGAATTTCTATAGCTGAGCCCTGGGCTGTGCTGCTGTCCTTCCACTTTAAGAAATTCTCCTGTTAAATATCTACAAAGTCCATTTAATGATGAAATGCTTAGATTTTCCTATTACTAGTTTGCTACATGCCCCTGCCCCGCCCCCCAGGGAGTTTTATTGTGCATAACCATAGCTTCTGCCTAATTCCACCTAAAGTAGAAACCATCTTTTTCATTGGTTCTGTATACATAATTGGACCAAAGGCTAAACTTAGTTTATTTTCTGGAAACTCAGGCCAAACTGTGGAGGTCGAATTGTGCTTCTCTGACTGAAGGGAGGAAATTGGGAAAATGTTCTGCCAAAACGTGCAGACCGATTCACTGCCGTCGCATACACAGAACCCAGGTTCATTGTCTGCCTAGAGGCCTCAACCACATAGCACCGAAGGGCCTTGGTCTCCACAGGTAACTCCAGCTGATTTGGAAGTACACGCTTCACTGTTGCAGTGAAGATATTTTGACTCTTTCCATGCAGGTTGATGCCTCTTTTCCATGCACCATCCCTGTTGAGATGATCGAATCCATTGAAAATGTTCTGTTTGAACTCGACTTTCTGGGTTGCAACTCTATGTCTGGTGAAAGTTTTTGCCTGCTGAGAACACATTTTGCCTTTAAATTTGTCTATTGTTTATAACTTATTTCATGGAAACAGTGACTCTGGAAAGGTACACGTTGTAATTCTGACTATATATAAAACTAGTTGGAGGGTGGAAGAATCACAAATTGGGGGGAACCTATTCTATTCTGGATAAAAATAGTCCCACTCGCTCTATTGCTGTGCAAGGAAAACATCAATTAGACTGGACAATGTTCCCTGCAGAACGTAGATGCCGCGTTGTCTCTGGACACCTCCTTTGAATTTGCTTTGGACTGCGTCGTGTCTTCTGTTAGGAGGAAATTATCAACAACAAGAGGATATCCTGTACTAGTATTGAATAGTCCTTATTTTAAAGGTACTTCCCTTCTTGTGGGAATTGTATGTAATCAGAACAACACTATAAAATGTCAGAATTATTTTGCAAGGTTTGACTTTCAGCCCTGTTTTTTTTTTTTTTTCCAAGATCAACTATTGTACTTAAGATATAGTCAATTGTTGGGCTAGAGGGCATTCTTCTTGCGCTGCATGAACCTCACCAAGGTGGGGTGGAGGTTAAAGCATCAGCCACAGGAAGCAGGAGGTCCTTAGAGACACTGTGTATTCTAGAGCATACAATGACTAATAAAGGCTAAAATTACTCTGCACAGAACTCTTTGAGTCACCAACGTTTGCCCCTTTTTGAGTAGAGCTGACCAATCTATAAGTTGAGGGCAACCCAGTAAGCCTGCTGGTGCTTCTCCACCAGTTGGATTGGCTCACCGGAGGATCGGAGGGTTGGGAACAAGTGGTTTGCTCTTGAAGACCTGGAGTGGAGAAAACATTTCAAACTTACTTTTTCTTCTTCTGAGAGTAGTTAATATCTGTGGGCAAGGGGCTGCTTAGAAACAGGAAGATCCCATGAAAATAGTCTGTACCTCAAAACCTTATTTTTTCTGGCTCATGAAATGATAGGCAGTACATTAGAGATACCGGATGCCAGGTGCTGACCCTAACACAGGGCTTCCCAGACTTTCCTCCTGCGGCACTCCCTGCGAGAGAGGATAACTACGTACACCTGGAGGCCCAGGGAAGTCTTAGCTCAAAGCAGCCAGGTGCAAGCACAAAAATTCTTTGATTCCTGGGAACTAGCAGTTAGCGTAATGGCTATGTCGCTGGACTCCCACGTAGTCGACCACGGTTCGTGTCCCGGACCTGGTGGCTTAAAACTCACGCTGGGCGCGTGTGCGTGCATGCCCAAGATCCCGAGAGGAGAATGGAGGAGAAGGGATTGCGGCGTGAACATCCCCCCTGGGGGGTGATTTCTCGCTTTCTGTCTCTATGTCTCTCTCTGTCTGTCTGGCGAGCGCACGCGCCCTACAGTGAAAATCTCTCCAAAAAGAAAAAAAAAATTCTTTGATTCCTGTAGTTTGCCTTGAAAATGTGTGAAACTCTTATATTCATCCGATCATATATCAATGTCAGCCTCGATGTAAGTGCAGTAGAACTTCCTGTGATGATGGGACAGTTCTGTGGTCGCGCTGTCTAATATGGTAGCCACTAAGCTGCATATGGCTACTGAACACCTGAAAAAGGCAGTGATGCAGACATTTTAAAGTTGCATTTCACTTTTTAAATTAGTTTTTAAAATATTATTACTATTTATACATTCAATCTCTATACATCATTTCTTTTTAATGAATTTAAATGTGAAAAGCCAATGTTTTCTTCATGACCTAGTGATTAAGAGATCCGAATTCTGCGTGGCACACCGCAGAGTTCAAATTCAGGCCCAGCAGCTTGAAAACGTGGGGTATGTGTGTGTGCGCGTGCTCCCAATTCTAATATGATGAGGAAACAGAAGGAAGGATTGCAATGTGACCATACCCCATTGGAAGGTGCATTCTCCCTCTCTCTCGCTGTCTCTCTTCACTGAGTGTACATCCCCTCTGGAAAAATTTAAGGAACATGTTAATAGCAAAATGTGGCTAGGGACTACCATTTTGGATAGCAAATTCAAAGAGACACATTGTGTTTTGCCACAGATGTCCTAGAGCAACAATTATTTGTGAGAACAAGCACTGCCCTAACTCTTGGCACATGGTCTGTCCATGGGGATCTAGAAAGTCACAAGCCAGCTGTGTTGCTGACTCTCGCTCCATCTTCCCTTGTGGCTTTTGGACTCCTAACAGAGGTAGAGTCCCACCTGCCTGCAGCTTCTCTTCATCACATTTTATTTAAAAGGAATATTTTGGAAGCCAGCAGGTGGCATGGTGGTTAAGGTGCTGGACTCTCGCATGGTGGAACACGATTCAAGTCCTGGATCCGGAGGCTTGAAAATCACACAACGTGGGTGAGTGATCAAAACCCCAGGAAGACAATGGAGGAGAAATGATGGCAGCATGGCCATCCCCCCCTCCCGGGGTGATTTCTCAGTTTATTTCTCACTGTCTCTGTCTCTCTCCAGCAAGCACATGTGCTCTATGGCAAAAAACTAATAAAATAGGGACCAGCAATTACCATAATGGCTATGTCACTGAACTCCCATATAGTTGACCGCGGTTCGGGTCCCAGACCCGGTGTCTTAAACTCATGGCATGCGCGTGTGCGTGTGTGCTCAAGATCCCGAGAAGAGAATGGAGGAGAAGGGATTGCGGTGTGGCCATCTCCCCTGGGGGGTAATTTCTCGCTTTCTATCTCTCTGTCTCTCTCTGTCTTTCTGGCAAGCGCACGTGCCCTATAGCAAAAACCTCTTCAAAAAAAAAACAAAAAAAACCAAAAAACCTTAAAAAAATAAATAAAAGATGTGTTTTTGGATTTTTTTGTTTCATTTCTAGAATACATAAGTACATCTTAAAACATCCCATATGAGCAATATTAATGCTAATAATGTAGCATAATAAATTTAACTCACATAGAGCCCAAAAAGTTACAAAGGGAACATTATTAGAAATTTAGAAATTGTTTTATTTGCGGCAAATGTCTGTTTATCTTAACTCCAACCTACTGGAAACTATGATAAACATAATCATTTCATGCTGTACAGTGAAGGGTAATTACTGTTCATAATGATGACTCTAAGGCATAACAAGACCTCCAGATGCCTTCTAAGCCACCAGAGAAAGATTGCATTACATTTCAAATAGCTTCGTCATTAAGATTGTTTCAGTGTGCTGAATTCTCTGGAAATTAACTAATCTATGCTTGGCAGGTATAGTTAGTTTGGATAAGCTAAAATTGTCAATTAATCAGAATGCCCTGTTCTCTGATGCTTTTGAGTAAACTAGGGCACAGTGTGTAATCAGAATTTGTTCAGAAACGAGCTTCCTGACTCTAAACTTGCCCTTATGACATGGGGGCTGGGAATGATAGAAACAGAATACACAGGGCTGGGAGAAAGAGAAAGGAACCTTGCAAGAAGACCTGGGAATGGCCCTGTCTATGCTGGGACTGTTGAGTTCATTAGTGAAAAGATATGAAGGAAATTTTAACATGGTGGCTGAAAGAAGGTTAGAAGCCAGAATGCTGGCAGGCGCTGAGCACAGGAGTCCTGCTGTGGGAACTGCAGGATGCTCTGGAACAGGATAGCGGCCACGAGAACTTTTTTCCAGTGCTCCCTGGTGGGAAGGCAATGCACTGCCATCTTCAGAAAGAGAAAACAGGATTTCAGATTTGGGTCAGCCCTCTGAACAGTGATCTCCATGTAGCCTTTTTTTTTTTTTTTTTTTTTTTTTTGGGGGTATAGGACGCGTGCGTTCGCCTGACAGAGAGAGACAGAGAGACAGAAAGTGATAAATCGCCCCCCAGGGGGTATGACCAGGCCGCAATCCCTTCTCCTCCATTCTCCTCTCAGGATCTTGGGCACGCATGCACACATGCCCGGTGTGAGTTTTAAGCCACCGGGTCCAGGACGCAAACTGAGGTCGACTACGTGGGAGTCCAGCGACATAGCCATTAGGCTAACTGCTGGTCCAATCCAGGTAGCCCTTCTGAGGAGTTCTTTGGTTTTCCTGAAATCACATGGTTGCTGCTTGGGAGGGGAAGAGGAGGAAAGAGTTGAACTGACCACATTCTTCTTATGTTGTTATTTTTCCTGTGTCAATATCAGTAACTAATTCTTCCTAGATAAACACCCATTTTTATAGACTTCAGAATTATTTATTATGGTGGTATACATACTATTACTTTTAAACATATCTCATAAAGTAGTTTATTTTCTTATAACTTGTATTTATAACCTTGTGTTAGAGACTGGGAAAGAGGACATCCTCCCACATTCTTCCAGTGGGTAGGCTTACTCTGGTTCGAGTGGCCTTTGTTTTTGCACCAGGAATCATGTCTCTACATTTGTTTTTTTTTTTTTTTTTTTTTTTTTTTTATTTTTTTTTTTTTTTCTACTTATCTTTTTTTT
>NW_006206301.1:738399-738694 GCF_000334495.1 Tupaia belangeri chinensis | reverse complement strand
CCTCTTCTCTCTCCTTTTTTTTTTTTTGTACTTTGTTTTTTATTATAAATTTTTTTTTTCTCATCACAACACACATATGAATTTTCCATCCAAAATACACTGTGCATTGGCTCAATCAAGCACATCAACATATATGTTCTCAGCAAATGATTTCCCAATTTTTGTGTCCTGCATACCTTGCCTTTTGTTTTGCCATCCTAGATTCCCCATCCCCACCCTCTGCCATGTCCCGTCTTCCTCCTCCATTGTCCCTAACATTCATGATTGCCCTCAATGCCTTCCACCCCCCCCATTC
>NW_006206301.1:705427-737626 GCF_000334495.1 Tupaia belangeri chinensis | reverse complement strand
TGTGTGGGCGCGGGGGGGGGGGGGGGGGGCCAGCAGCTGCTGCCGCCGGCTTAGCAGAGCCCCGGGGGAGACGCGCAGAGCCCGGAAAGGCCCGCAACGTCCCCAGGCCGGACGCAGCCTTGGCGCCCGGCCTACATTTGGTTTCATTGGCCGTGAATTTGCCTCCTAAAACTGGAAGTCACTTGAATTTGGCCCCATTCTCCAATGAGCTGTGCTTTTCCACCCCTTCCCCAAGCCCTACCTCATACCCACTCCTACTCTCATGACTCACCTTACACTGCCTGAGAAGTTGTGAATGGCTGCCTCTATTAGCTGGATTCTATATTGTACCAAAACCCAGAATATAGGGCAGGCCCAGAGCTCAACAGATAAGGGAGACAGATCTCACATGGCCAATCATGGCTTGACTCTCAGCCCTTGTATGTTTGACAAACATGCCAGACACATGTGTTTGCATTTGCAAAATCTTGACTGGAAGGAGGAATGGAGAAGGGATTGTGGTGTGACCACACCCCATTGAGGGATGCTTGTCTCTGGTAAGTACACATGTCCTCTAGCAATTAAAAAAAATCCAGAATATATCTTGAGGAGATATTTTTAAAATCAATAAAAGAAAAAGGCTACTTTCTTTTATCTCTTTATTAATCCTTGTTGAATGCATTTTACTATGATTAGTACCTTGGGAAATTAAAGAAATAAATGTTCTCAAGAATTTTATGGTTTACTAGGGAAAAGAAGATGCACACACATACATAGAACTGTAATTTTTAAAAACATGTGAAATATCATAAGAAAAAAGCTTGCGTAGGGTAGGGAGATCAGGATTGAGTTCCCAGGTCTAGCTGTGCAGGTCACGCATAGTCCTGGGTGGCTGGGAAGGCTGGGACAGGATCACTAGGTGAGACCCTGTTGAGGATGCTTGTTTGTCTCTCCACTTCTCTCTCTTTTTTTTTTTTTTTTTGGAGAGGTTTTTGCTATAGGGCGCGTGCGCTCGCCAGACAGACAGAGAGAGACAGAGAGATAGAAAGCAGGAAATCACCCCCCAGGGGGGATGGCCACGCCGCAATCCCTTCTCCTCCATTCTCCTCTCGGGATCTTGGGCACGCACGCACACGCGCCCGGCGTGAGTTTTAAGCCACCGGGTCCGGGACTCGAACCGTGGTCGACTACGTGGGAGTCCAGCGACATAGCCATTACGCTAACTGCTGGTCCCTCCACTTCTCTCTTTTTGTCATGAAAAGAAGGAGGAAAAGAAAGAGAAAAAGGAAGGAAAGAAGGAAGAAAGGAAGAAGAAGAAGAAAGGAAAGAATAAAAGAAAAGAAAGAAAGAAAAAGGAGAAAGAAAAAAAGAAAGAGAGAAAGGAAATTTTAGAGGAACTTAAAGGGAGAGCTTACTTCAACTGGAGAGTCAGACTTTTTCATGAGGCATTGGTCTTCATGCTGAACCTCAAAGCTGAGCCTCTGGTGGAAAGGGCATAGCCGGGAAAGCCAATAGCAAGAGCCAGATCCAAAGGTGGTAGTGAACACAATGGGTGTGGCAGATGTTTGGTGTTCATCCTAGGAGGTGTTGGGAGGGTCACTTAACAAGAATGCAGGAAGAACAGAGAAGATGATGCTCACAGAGGACCTTGATGCCAGGAGAGGCAGACTGCTCCGAATGGTTTTGAGGGAAATGAGTAGAATTGCTCTAGGAATACTAACCTGGAAGGAGTTCACATGTCAGACGAGGGACTAGAGAGCCTGGACTGGTGTCTATTACATAGCACAGCCTATATGGTCCAGATAGGCAATGACTGAATACACCTGACTGGTAGTTTATCTAGACAAGAGAGTGAGTTTTCTTCACTCTTCTATACAAAGAAATGTTCTCTCTCCAGGTTTCTTGAAACACATGGTCTTCTTAACCCCTGGTCCACTCTCAATTTTAAATAAAGACATAGATTTTGATAGGTAATATTAACTGCATTTTTACTGTTATCAGACACTCTTCCAAGAGTGTTTAAATCTTGCATTCTCCCCTCACCCCAACAATTAGTACTATTACTATGACTCCTTTTAACCATGAGGTTATTGAGGCACAGAAAGATGAGCAAAGGCAGTTGAGGTCAATCCTAAGACAAAAATGGAGGCTCAGGGTTGGGATGCAAGTGATGTCTGACCCCCTGTTTCTCCATTGCACAGTGCCCTCAAGGGTGGAGAAAAACCCTCTAGTGCAGGACAGTCAATTGAGCAAGTACAGGATTAAAAACCAATGTCACATACTTGTTCTCAGTGTCCCAAGCCAAGAGGGTGTTGCAGGGGGTAGGGCTCAGTGGGCTGCAGAGACAATGCCCTAGTTGGGGGTCCCTTGCTTTGGTTCTGGCTAGTGGCTACCATGTGAGAAAACAGGTTGGCACTGCTAGAAGTTTTAATTTTCAAAGGATTTGGAAATCTAGTTTTATGTGCCATTTTTTGGTTGTCAAATGGTAGCTCAGATGTGTCAGGTACCATGAATAGAGAAATAATTAATCTTGTGATGAATTACAGTCAATTCCTATGCCTCCCTCTGGTTCATTACCTGTTCTTTTTTCTTTATTTAGTTTGGCTTAATTTTTTCTTTTCTATTCAAGGCAGAGTGTATGTACATGCATGAGACAGATATATAGAGAGAGGGACAGAGAAAGAGAAAGAACTTTTACAGAATCTCTTCACACCTCAGTCCTCTAGTTCTCCAACCAGTTGGACCCTGGGCACTTGTGTGAGTGCCGCTGTGTTTCAGGCTAATCTAGTCAGGTATTCAAACTGTGGTTGTCATGGGGGATCTGGCTTATCTTAAGCAGTGTGTCAATGTTGTGGCACAGACTGGCCCTATTTTGACTCTTACTGTCTCTTGTAGAGTTTATTCAAAGTGAGAAGAACCATGACATTACATCTTGTGTAAGAAATGACTAAAGACTGATTCCTTTTCTTCTTCTCTCTTTTTTTAAAATGTTTTCCAGATGGTACGTGCACTTGCCAGAGAGATACAGAGAGGGAGATGGGGAGAAAGCCTCCCTCCATGGGGAATGATCATGCTACAATCCCTTTTCCTCCATTTCTCTCTCCCTTTGAGATCTTGAGCACATGGCCTAGCATAGTTTTCAAGGTGCCGGGTCCAGGATTCAAACCATGTGGTCAGTCATGTGTGATCCAATTCTCTTAATAACCAGACCATGGGCTGGTCTTGAAGTTTGACTTCTCTGAGCAACATAAAGAAATATTAAGAGTAGTTTTACATGAACTTTCTGTATAATTATGATTTTTTTTCCTTTTTAGGGTTTTGCCATAGGATGTGTGTACTCATTTGAGAGAGATAGAGACAGAGAAAAGGAAAGTGAGAAACCCCTCTCCTCCCCAAGGGGATGGCCGTGTTGTTATCCCTTTTCATCCATGCTCCTCTTGGAATTTTGGGCATGCATGCATACTCACCTGGCATGATTTTCAAGCTGCTGGGTCTGGGACTCAAACTGTGTTTGACCATGTGGGAGTCCAACACCTTAACCACTATGCCACCTGCTAGTCCCTAATTGTGAATTTTTAAGCTATCATTAGTATACTATAAAGTGTGAGGTGGTGTGATTTAGAAAGTTCTCTTGTATTTTCATTTTCACCTCAAATTAAAATAGGAGCTCCTGTAAGTGTAGTCTCTGTCATTCTTCCACTTTGGGACTATGGTGACCCTCTGCTCTTCATTCAGCTCCACCTCTCTGTTCTGGCCTCTCCATCCTTCTGGTCCGTGGCAGAAGGCAGAAGAACATTCAGGGCTGAACATCTGGCCTCACCACCTCTCCGGAATGGAGAAAAATGTATTCTTTTTCTTCTTCTATTTTATGGGTTGTATTGGCCAACAGATGCAACTTAAGTTTTTTGTTTGTTCTATAAGAGGTCATAGACTCTAGGTTGTGGGAACTTTTTGTTGGAACATGTAACATTTCCATGAATAAAGTTAGCTTCCTATTAAAAAACAAACAAAAACACTGTAATGTGATGATTAAGTAAGACGCATTTGAGGACTAGGCTTGGACTGCAGGTCACCACTGGTGACCTGTATGACAGTCTTTGGAGGCCAGTTCAGAGGTCACCACAGAGATTCAGGAAGAGGACAGAGAGGGCCTGAGCCTGCACCCTGGGGGTGAGAAGTTAGGAAAACTGTACTGTATATAAGGTCTCACCCTCTTTGTCTTAGCCTCAGAGGAAAGCCAGGGAACAATTATACTGGCTTCTGATGAGTTAAGGTTTTTCTGACACCCTTATACAGTTGGAAAAAAATCATTTTTACCTGCAAACTGGGAAACAGGTCCTCACCAGACTCTAGGTCTGCCAGTGCCTTGATCTTGGGCTTCCAGAACTGTGTGCAGTAAATGTTTGCTGTTTAAGTTGCCCAGTTTATGATATTTTTGTTATGCAGTCCAAGTTGAGTCAGAGGTACTGGGAAGCAATAGAGTTGGTTCAGAGACAGAAAGGAGAGGACAGTTCATCGGTCAGAGCCTTTATTGTGTTTTCTTTTTCTTTTTTTTTTTCCATTTATTTATTTATTTTTACATTTTTCCACATTTACTTTACATATCAAAAAATTTTTGCTCATACTCCATAGTTCTTGAAAATTAATGAACAACTTTCAAAGTTTCAGAATACTGAATTTTAAAGATAATGTTCAAAATATTTCTTATAATTTTGTGTAATTTTGTTTGTGACTCTATAACAACAGAGACAGTATGGTTTTAAATATTTTTGAGAAAACATTTACATGTCAGCTACTCAAATTGTTGAAAAGCAAATGCCCAGCACACAAGTCACACATAAACCTTCTCAATTCAGCCCAGCCTACTACTGAGTTTTCTGCAGGAAAGGCAAGGCTGGTAGGAACCAGATTAAGATTGGCTAGTTTAAATAATTCCAACAGGGTTTAAGGCATTAGTCGTCTGGTACCTGGTCTTGAGTTGATTTAGGACATGCGAATATTGGTTTGGTGTATGAGCATTAGATGAAGGAGTTGGTTGGGGAGTATGGACTCAGGACCTGTTCACATATAAAAGACATGTTCTAAGGCTACTTTATTATCTTGGAAATGATTTACCCTTGGGAGTTCAGTCTCTTCCTGGCTAACTGGGTCCTCCGAGATGACAAAATATCATAAAACACACAGAAAGTGAAATATTTGATTAATAGAGAGTTCCATGTGGATTTTTGCCAGTCTAGTCGGGGCATGAATTGATACAAGGGCTAACCTCTCAAAGAGATCCGAGCATATTGTCAGTTTGGTAGGTCTTGTTTCAGCTAGATTAGATAATGAGAATAGATCGGTTTTTGTGCAATTTGTAGTCAGCCTCATTTCCTGGTTCTCACACACCAGCCTGACATTGTTGTGTTTGGATTCACAACATGGCCAAGGGATGTTTACATCCCCACCCAGACAGCTGTGTTCATTGAAATAGAAGGAATGATGATGATGTTTATTTCCGGAATGGTAAAACACTGAAACCCTTGGTCTCTAAAAATAGATCACTGTTTTACTTAAAGGTGAACTGGAATTGTTTACCTAAACTCTGAACTGTCTTACAATGATTCTCCTAAGTTAAAGTTGAAAAACAGTAGATTTTTTAAAATACTTCAGATTTAAATTTCTGGCATAATCAGAAAATTTAGAATCATGATTACAAGACTGTTCTCAGGTATTAAAATCAGTAAAGTCTGGAAAATCTTGTGTAAAACTGATCCTTTTCTCGTGGGCTCTCGAAGTCAGAATTGCTTGGGTGATTCCTGAACATCAACCTTCTTGAAAAGTTGTCAAGGCTGCCTTAATCCCAAATGACATGTCTCATTTCAAAATAAGAGAAAGGAGGCAGAGGAGTCTGCTTTATCAGTCAGGGGCCTTTCCTGGTGATTGGTCATAGAAAGCAATATAATCATTTTTGTGGGCTTTAAATATATTTTACAACCTTCCACTCTACAAATCTAAAGCTAAAACTTAACTTTCTGTTCAAACTGAGCTCTCCTGTTAGGGATCACCCGTGTAATAGCAACATCTTTTCACTGCTCAATGCCCCTAGACCCAGCATCAGCCCAGCATCGACCCTCCCAACCTCCTACAGCTATATTTCTCATTCTTAATATATTGCCCCCACTATTCCATGACCTCATATTGGAATGACAATAAGAGAAAAATTTGATGGCTCTGAGGAAATTCAGTACAGACTCAATAGCCCTTTCCACCACATGCCTGCCTTGATTATTAGCTATCATCTCATTTCTAGTCCCTCTCCTGTCTAGCCCAACCTATGCACTGTTACCATGTCTGTCTTCTTCATCACATTTCTACATCAAGAACAGCCTGACTCTTAAGACACTGCAGATTCTGGTCAGTGCTTTAGTCCCTAACATCATGCTTTAGTACTTGCAAACCTAACCTGCCTGCTCTAAGTGTTCTCACTTTTGCCCTGGGTCCCATCATTTCCATCCTTTTCTGGAGTATGTTGTACCAATTTTCCATTTATATGGACTTACAAAGTCAACTCAAACCCATCCCTTCCATCAGAGCCTGCTCAGATATTCCTATTTACCTACCCCCAAAGCCACATGATTTAGTAGGTATTATTGTTTTATATTATTATCTCAAGTTTGAAAGTGTCCCTGCCCCCCAGTCAAAGAGTTAGTTTTATTTTTATTAATCTATGTCAGAAAAAGCAGGAGCACATTTGACCAAAGAGCAATGACAGAGCGGTTTGTGGTCCAGGAAAGCCCTGCTGGAGATCTCCCAGGCTGCACACAGCATTGCCTAGAGGGATTTCCCATGACTCAGAGCCAGACACTCAAACTGTGGGCTCAGAAGACTAATTTTATTCATCTCTTCACTCATTAGATGTTATTCAATGCTACCATAGGTGCTGCATTTTTCAGCAGATCCAGTCTCTCCAGGGCAGCCTCACAGTAATATACTCATTTGTACATGAAGTAACTAAGTTCATTCATAAGTGCCAGAACTGCCAGGGAACTAGATCCATGCTCTTGACCCTCCGGAGGTGCCTTGTCCTTCTATGGACCTCCAGAGGCTCCCAATTATCAGAAGTTGCTTGGTGAGTTTAATAACTGCATATTTCATGATCTTAGACTACAATCAGCCTGACACACTTATCACCCCATTAGGTCTAAATGCCACTGGAACCACAAGAGCCAAGTGCTTGGTACAGGTCACCCTTCCCCCTCTATGCGCTGGACGGCCATTGCTATAGTCCTGAGGCTGGTTTACCAACTCTACAAATGACTGACATAATTAGGGAGCAATTTTCATTCTTTTAGGTGAGTTGGCCATTTTTCCAGTTACTGATTTTACATTTTATCTCTTTAAGCTCCATCTTAATGCTTTTTGAGATGCTTGAGGGTGACTTCCTGAAGTTTCGAGTATAGACGACAGTGTGTTCTGCTGCTGTGGCATTCTCCTTCTCTGTGGAGACACAGGGGACTTAACACATTTTTGCCATGAATGAACTGGATTGAAAAATGACAGACTTCAAAGCATTGACACTCCAGAGACAACTGCGCTTCACTGAAAATGAAAAACCGAGTATTTCTTTGTCAGCCAATCCTGGCCTATTTGAGTTGCGAAAGGAGAGCTATGATAATGTTCACTTCCTGGCTATCTTACTGTGGTGGAGTCTCCTCTTTATGCTATAAGTCAAACTTATAAGAACTTGAGTTGAGGATGAAAGACCCCAGGATACCACCTCTTGGATTATTGCATCTATATTCAGCTCTCAGGGGAAGTCTTGCAGAAATGTCTGCAATAAAAGAAACACATGCTTTCAGATGTTGGCGTGGAACTGGTGAGCAGTTTCTTTAAAGGAGTAAGCAAGGAAGACTCGTGGGCTCAACCCTCAGCCCCAAGGTTATAACGAAAGTACTAATGTAACCCCTTTGTCCAGAGATTATGGCAGCATGGTCTCTGAGGGAGAGATAACCCTCTGGTCTCTTTTCTTAGTGTTTCAAATGGGACATGACCTCCAATAATTTAAAAGCTGTTTTTATGTTTTCTTCCTTGAGACAGTTCATCCTGCCTATAGCTGGTTGCCTGTGAGGAAGAGAAAGGAGGGGAATTACAGGAAGAGGGAAGGAAGTTCCTTCCCTACATTGAGTGACCTGTCTCCTTCCCCAGGACATTTAAGGATTCTTTTCAGTGTTTTCTCCCCACCCCCACCTCTTTCCCACTTCCCCTGACTCAGTCCCTTCCAGCCCATCACAGCTGACCACACAGATCTCCCACTTGCAGTCTCCTTCCCAGACCAATCTGAGCTGGAGGCAGGAAGCAATTAAGCATACCCAGCAAGTCCCTCTCATATTCTGACATCCTCACTGTTCTGCCTGCTAACAAAGGGTGCATGTCCTTTTGCTAACAATTGAGCTGCTGCCTTGTCCTGGAGTGGGGATGGGGAACAAGTCCTCCCTGTCCCCCCATCTCCTTTCTAATGGGACAAGACACTTGCAGCTGACTTCTCCATTCAGAGCCTGCCCTCCACAGCGTGTCCTGGTTTCTGTCATAGATCTGTCATTCTGCTTGGGGATGACCTCAGAGAATTTTGAATCCAGGAAATGTCTTGTTTCTGCACTGTCAGGATGGCCTGCAGTGTATGTTTTGAGAGGCTTTAGCTCTCCTCCCAAATCTCCATAGCACCCTTGATTTTGAGTGTGAGTAATTGACGTTCTCTCAATCCTGTGTAAAGCACTGTACAATGACAACTTCTCTATTCCTCTTCCAACTGAATTGCTGCCTCTTTATGTTGAAGTTCTGGAGCTGCCCCTGCCATTACCCTTTTGACTGGGCATGCCTTCTGTGTTCTTGCTGATGTCCCTAAACCTAGGCCCTGACTGCCCACCCAGATGCTACTGGGTCAGCCATGATGGGCCCTGGCTTCTCATTGCTGGGCTCTGCCCTCTCTTGTGATCACTCCTGTTTATCATACCTGGTAATCTGCCTGAACTATCCCTACGGTGCCCGTGTCCTGAGACTGGGTAATAGTTATATATACTTGTAGGTCAACTAAGATGGGGTGGAGGAAGCCAGGGGAAGGATACGAATCAACATCCCTTCAACCTGATGATCTTTAAATTCTGTTCAACACGTATTTAGTGAGCAGGGACCAAACGAGAGAGAACTTTTGATTTTTGTTTCAGAACTCTTGTCTTTTTTTTGTGTGTGTGTGCAAAAGGGACCAGTTTATGTTTTGACGTTTTGTGTTGAGTCCTGTATAGTGATTTGAGCTATACTAGGCCATACTTTCAGATACAATTCAGTAACATTTTAACATTTCTTCTAGACCGAAGCTCCTTTCAGCTTAATGGGGCTCTTGGCCTTTCCAAATATTTATGGCATCTAGATAAACGTCACCCATCACTGAGCTGTCTTCATTCTGTTGTGCCCACCTCGGTCTGTGACTCCAGCTATTTCAGTTTTCCTTTAAAACACCTTGCTGTGAGATACAACTGACACTTGCAAAAGAACTGCAGCTGTTAGAAATGCAGAGAAATTCAGGCATCTAGTCTGTCCTTGGGGTACCAAGTGGAAGTTCTTGTTCTGACACCTGCAAGGCTTTCTCCAGTTCAGATGAAAAGCCCCTTCAAGTGAGCCTTCCAAATTATCCCTCAGGATGTGTTTGTACTCTCATACATTTTGCTATAAAGACAATTTTAGAGAAAAAAAACTTTTCTGCTTCTCCTCAAGAAAATTGATTTTGGCATTTCCATCCTTATGGACATTTTGATGGAAGACTTTCTGTGCAGCTGAAGGACTCTTATGTAGATGCTCTCAAATGTCTTCAAGAAAATAAAGGGATTGAAGTCCTTTGAGAAAGAATCTGTTTTATGATAGCTTTCTAGGTTTTCAGAAGGGCAAAGTATGACTGGTTCAGTGGGTCTGACAGGGTCAGAGAATGTGGCCAACTCTGGAACTTCCTCATATTGAACACAAGGTTTCAGCCCACATTCATTATCACGCCCTTCGGAGCTCGAGGGCACTTCCTATAGGACAAGATGCTGGGGTCAGATGCAGCGTCTGTACTCTGGCTCCACCAGGGGAGTATTCCTTTTTCTGTGCTCTCAGAGCTGTCTATCCAACCTTAGTTAGGCGAGCATTGCATTATACTTTAATTAGATGTTTACTGTTCTTTTTTCGTATTACACTGTGTGCTTCTTGAGAACCATGGCTATTTTTTATACAACCGTCTATCCCATAGTAGGCACTTATACATGTTTGTTTCCTTACCTTGGCCTATACACATTAATAAGTTAAATGATTTTAACTCTCAGCAGCCCTATGGGAGAGATGTGATTAGCCCATTTTTCAGAGGAAGAGACTGAGGCTAAGATGATTAAGTTGTTTACTCCAAGTCATATAGTTTGTGGAAAAGCCAGGTTAACTAACCAAAGTAAGAATCCAAAAAATGGAGCCAGCCTACAGTGTGGTGGTTAAGGCAACTAGATCTCGCAAGTTTCAGGCCAAGCAGTCTGAGAAACACAGCTAGTATGTGTGTGTGCCCAGACTTCTGAGCAGAGGGAGGAAGGAATGTAGCAGAAGAGATTGTAGTGTGAGCATCCCCTATGCTCATTTTCTCTCTCTATCTCTGTCTTTCTCTGGCAGAAGGTGCATGTGCTCTCTGGCAAAAATGACAAGAATAAATAAATAAAAGAACCTGGAAAAGAAATCTTCTTGACTTCAAAACTCCAGATCTTATGTTAATTCAACTCACTGAGGTTTATGCCTAAACGCAGACTTGGGTTCATGTGTATGTATATATCAGCTGCGCTTGCTATTAGAAATATTTAGACTAATTAAGTTCATTAGCAAATCAATTAAATGGTGGGGGGGAAGGCATAGAAAGCAACCATGGATACCAGAGACAATGTGGGAGGAGGGTGGGACATGGCAGAGGGTGAGGGGTAGGGAATTGGCGAAAAAAAAAAAAAAAAGCAAAATATACAGGACATAAGAAATGGAAAATTATTTGTTGATAACACGTATATTGATGTGCTTGATTGAGCCAATATACAGTGTATTCTGGATGGAAAATTCATTTTGTATGTTGTAATGATGTATAGTGAATTAATGTAAAAAAATAAATTTAAAGAAAAAAAAAGAAAGAAAAGAAAAACAAACAAAAACTCCAGATCTTAGCCTGATGCTGTTTTCCCTGTCTAATCGTGAGCAATGTCTGGCAGATATTCAAATTTGGCTGTTGACTGATGTGATGTACTTTTTTGCTGAAGGGTTGGCTACATGGGTTTCACCCTCTGTTTTCTAACTTCTCTGGCAATAAAAATGTATTCCTATACTGCTACTGCCTTCCAAGGATCAGAAATATCCCCAATATCCCTCACCCCACCTCCAAATGTATCCCTTTCCCCAAGGAGTTCTAAGTTACCAAGGAAAGAACAATTAGTTGCTGTTTACTTCTATATTCTGATCATACTTTTTAAAAGTTTTTTTAAATTTTTTTATTTTTGAGAATTCCAAATAATTTTGGATGAAAACAAATCAGCTTTCTGAGAATTACAGCAGTTTTGGCCCCTGTGGGAAAGTGTGATTTGGCCTCTAGTCAACATCTTTTACAGCCTCAGAGGGATGCTAATGTGGAAGCATAGCATGGGCTATTGCTCTACTGCAGGTAACCAGGTGCAAACAGGAATTAAACAGGATCTTATTGTTTCCAGACCCCCAGAAACAAAGGCAGCTACTAACCCCTTATTAACAGGATCTAGTTGTGTTGTAGATTTTGGGGGACAATAGGATGTGGGGACCCAGCCTTGTGGATACTTCGGAGCAGCATCAGCTTCAGCAGACCCCACTTTCACATTTATTTCAGTTCGTTCCAAAGATTTCAAATACTTTGGCTTTTGTGTTGACACTCCCCAAGGTGAGGTGTGGAAAAATCATCACAGCTCAGCAACTGGGTGTTTCAGAGGCTGAATGAGACACATGAGCCTGCTGACTGGAATCCTGGTAGATCTGGAGTTGAGAGGTGTGGCTGAACCAAAGAAGGCTGGGTGAGCATGAGGTCTAAAATCCTTCGGAGAGATGGTTTGGGAAATCTGCCATCTAGTTGTGAGTCTTGTGCTTGTCATTGGTTCATCCATTAAAGCTTTGTTAATCCGGTCCAATGACCCCTGCCTTTCTCATCAGAGAAAAGTTCACAGTCTCCATGGGGATATGCAAAGGAAGGAGAAGAATACAGAGTGGGAAAGTACAGTTTATTTCTAAAGAAAATAAAAAATGGGATGCCAATGTTGAAGACACCTAGGTGACTCTGTGAAGAGATAAATTACTTTTAGTCAAGGGACTACTAAATTAACAAAATAACATAACACACACACACAAACCCAAATGCTCTATTTTGAAACCTGAACCTACTACCAAACTTCTGGCTATGTGTAAATTATTTTATTGTTTGCAATAATTGATTTCAAAACTCAAGTGTTGCTGAAGAAAGTCTGTAGGCTCTTTAGTTTCTCTTTACTTGAGATTCATTCAAGTTCCACTAGTATTAATTAGTTAACTATGTGCTAGCTGATCCTGAGCAATTGGATTTATTTTATAGTGTGAGCGGCTAAACTAATTACGTGTATTAAACACTTGCTCAATGCCAGGTGTTCTATTCGAGACCTGCCTCGTATAATTCTCAACTCTTAGTTAGGTATCATCATTCCCATTTAATAGAAGAGGAAACTGAGATTTAAAAGGATCACTGACTTGCACTCGAGGTCACACAGCTGGTTAGAGTTGGGGTTTAAGTTTAAGTATTTCCGACTGTAAAGTCCTCTGTGACATTGCTACATTTTCCTGGATTGAATTTCCTCTTTTGCACTAGCTGCTAGGCGCCAAGTCAAATTTATAGTCTATTTCTAGCAAGTGTACAGAGACTGAGGAGATACATTAAATGTACTGAATTAAACTCTGGCTTCCTTTTGGTTTCACTTCCCTTATTTCCTCATTTCCAAGATTTATTTACTTATTTATCTGTATTTTACTAATTAATCTGCCTTCACACACAGTTATTTATTTAATAAACTGTCTTAAATATTTTTTGACAAAGTATTTAGAGGATGTGGTAGCAAATGGGAAGAAACCACCTGTGTAAAGAAATAACTATCCAGACCCAGTAATTGCTAATGTTTTCCGTAGAGTCCAATTTCCCATTTCATTACTACCTTCCTCTCTCTTTTTATTCTTGACTTGGAAAATCGTAAAACACTGCCAATCTTTTGGTTACATACAAATTATCTTCTTTTTCAATTGATTGACTCAAACTCAAGTTTCTTGATAAAGAAATGTTGGAGAGCTTTTTCCATTCTTTATCCTGGTATAATTGACGTTCATCTGGCTTTGTTTAAAAGAGGTCCAACCATTTTATAACAAGTCATTTGCTCAGGCAAAGTGGCAAATGAAATGGATTATGGGAATCTTGTAAATGTATACTTTCAACTCTTTGTGGAAAGAGGAAAAAATGTCCATCTTGGTTATTGTTGGAGATTTCTTTTCGTCAGACACCTTCTCTGTGCCAGGAGACAGGCTTAAATTCTACAGGATGAAGTGATAGCCCAATGTCTTCTTAAATAACAAAATAGCTATTCCACTATTGTTTTCCACTAGTGTTCTCCATTAGTGTTCCAAAGATGGAAAGCTTAGCCCCTTAAGTAGTTTCAGTCAGAATGGTGCTTCTTAGGAGGGTCATCAGTGGGTGCTCAGAGAGAGTCTAATTGACACAGCAGAACACTTTTTTTTTTTTTTTTTTGCTTTAAAAAGTCAGGTTATGAAAGGCAAATACTGTGTATCCTTTTTAACAAATACTGAGTGTCCTCCCTCATTAGCAGAAGCTAAAGGACTCAACAGCATAAAAGTAAAGGGTAATGCTGGAAACAGCGTGGGAAGAGGAGGAAGGAGTTAAGGAGAAATTGATTAACAGACACAAGTGTGCACATGGAGTAGGGTATGGAACAGTGTGTCATAGGGAAGTAAAAGCTTTGGAGAGTATTCACTTCACAAAAGAAAAACAGAAACAAAAAACAAACCCAGTAAAACATTTCAAATGTGCACAACCTAATGGAATGTTAAATGTCGAAGACGCTGAATGTATGTCCTTGATTTGATTATTACACACTGAATGCTTTAAAAAAACTCATATTGTACCCCACAAAGATGTACAATAATTATATGTAAATCAGAAGTTGTAGTGAGGAAAAAAAAGTCATAAGCAAGGCCAGCTTCAGCGTTTCTAGCTTGTGCTGCACAGGTCTCACAATTAGAAGCGTCTTGCGTTTGGTTTAATGTTCTATTGCCACCAACCTAAAATTCTTAAAGGTTTTGAAATAGGGGCCCATAATTTATTATAATCAGGAAAATTATGTGGCCTGTATTGTCATGGATGTCTGGCTGGGGTAAACCTTGGTGGGAGAAAAAAATGGTAGTTGTAGAGCTGTCTGGAGAGCTTATACCATCTTGTGAACACTGATTTATTAAATAATTGGGAATTTTGAGAGCTAATTGTTAATATATTGTAATTCCTTGTTAATATGTTATAAGACGTTTTAATATCTTTACATGTCAGGCACAATACTAAATGGACTATTAATACAAAGATGATCTCATTTGAACTTTGAGAAATCCTACAAAGTGTTATATGGTCTGAATGTTGTGTTCCTACATCTCCACAATCCATGTGTTGAAATCCTAATCCCCAAGGTGATGGTATTAAGAAGGAGGGCCTTTGGAACTAGATTGATCATGAGAGTAGAATCCTTATAAATGGAGTTCATGTCCTTATAATAAAAGAGATGTGAGGGAGTTTGTCCCTTCTACCAAGTGTGGATTCAGCATGAAGGAAATGAGCCCTCAACCAAAGACTGATATAAATTCTGCTGCCTTGATCTTGGACTTCCAGATCCCAGAACTGTGAGAAATAAATTTCTGTTGTTTATAAGCCATTCAGTCTATGGCCATTTTGCAATAGCAACCTGAATAAACCATGGCAAGGTATGGTTCTTATTCTATAGATGGAAAAATTGGTGAGCCAAAAGATAACTGGTTTTCTTTCTTAGTTCACTTGGGCAGTTTCAACAGACTGCCACTGACTGAATAAATGATAAAGAACAGAAATTTATTTCTCACAATTTGGGAGGCTGGGAGTCCATGATAAGAGGTTAGCAGAGTCGGTGTCTGGTTAGGACTAGTCTCTACTTCCAAAATGGCACCTTGAACATTGCATTGTCTGAATGGGAGGAATGTTGTGTTCTCATGTAACAGAAAGTGGAAGGGTAAAAAGAGACAAATTCTTTTATACTAGTATTAATCTGTTCCTGAAAAATCTCCCCAAAGGTTATACTTTGTAACACTTTTGTATTAGGGATTAAGTTCCAGCACTTGAATATTGGAGAGCACTTTTAGATGATGGCACTTGTCTATGGACATCCAGCTAGTAAGAGAGGAAACAAGCTGAGGCTTAAATCTAGAGCCTGTGTTTTTGACACTCCTCACTGAAAGCTATTTTTCATGTCTCCACCCCTGGTCCCAGTGAGGCTGTTTCTATTCACATTTTTTCACCAGACAATCTTGTGAGCCTCCTGACCTTTAGTTTTGCACTACAAAATCTTCAGTCTGTTAAGTGTTTCATGGCATTCCCAGAGGCAGTTATCTATGGTCTCTAATGCACCCCTAAGACAGTACAAATTCTAGCTGAAGTACTTTTATCTAAACTCATTTCTTGGTCCTGGATTACTGCCATCACTTGTTCTGACCCGGCCAATATGATGTAGTGTGAAGTATTGGGTTGTTGGAAAAGTCATGAAACATTTTTGCATAGAAAAATATAGAAAAATATGTCATGACTTTTCAGAAAACCCAATACATACATACATACATACATACACACACACACACACACATTTACTCATTTACAAATTACCCAAACAATGCTAAACAGTAGTCCATTTAATGTAGTCATAGAAATATTTATTAATTTTTCTGATTATAAAACTATTATAAAGTGGTCAGACAGATTTAAGTTCAAATTCTGGTCCAGTCACCTGTTAGCTGTGTGATTTTGAGCACAATGTCTCATATGTAAAATGAGTATCTAAATAGTTGCTACCTCACAGAGTTGTTGTGAAGATTAGTTGAAATAGTACTAGCTATTATTTAAAATTTAAATAATAGACATAAAGAAGAAAATCAAAATGACCTGTAACTATACAATCTAAAGATACTATTAAAATTTTGAAATAGTTTTTATTAAATTTATTTATTTACTTATTTTTATACATTCAATCACTGTGTATCATTATAGCATACCAAATGAATTTTTCCATCATGAATACACTGCATATTGGTCCAGTCAAAGACATTGCATAAACATTATAGTCAACAGATTTCTTTCCATGTTGTGTCCCTTAAATGTTTTGCTTCTTTCTTCTTTCCCTTGATTCCATCTCTCACCCTCCTCCATTTCCCACCTTCATGCCCCACTGTCTCCAGTATCATCATTGCTCTCCATGCATTTATACCTTCCAGTCATTCAGTTTCTGCCATAGAGTGCTGACATTCAGTATATATTAAGTGGAGACATACAATGCCTCGCGTTCATTGTCTGGCTTGCTTCATTTAGCAGTAAATATTTGTCCACTTTCTATCAAATGCCAGGCTTTCATTGTTTTTAGAGCTGAGTAGTATTCTGTAGTATATATGTCCCACACTTTTTCAATCCATTCATCTGTTCATGGACATTTGGTTCCATGTCTTAGCAATTATGGTAGTGTTGAGATAAAATGGATGTGCGAATGTTTTTTACTGAGCATTTTCCTGTTCCTTGGGTAGATAGCCAGGAGTGGAATTGATGGATCATATGGTAGTTCAATTAATAGATCTTTGAAGAACCTCCATACTGTTCTCCATAGTGGCTGTACTAATATACATTCCCACCAACAGGGTTGCAGAGTTCCCTTTTCACCATAACATCACCAGCACTTATCATTCTTTATTTTTACTTTTTTAATCTTAGCCATTCTAACTGGGGTTAAGTGGTATCTCATTTTAGTTTTGATTTGCAGCTCTCTTATGATAAGAGATGTTGAGCATTTTTTTATATGCTTTTCAGCCATTCTTATGTCTTCCTCAGAGAGTTGTCTGTTCAGCGCATTTGGCCATCTTTCATTTGGGTTGACCATTTCTTTTCCTGTAAGCTGTTTGCGTTCCCTATGTACCCTGGTTATCAGTCCCTTATCTGAGGCATAGCTTGCAAATACATTCGCCAATTCTGAGGGTTTTTGATTCTAATTATTGCTTCTTTTGATTCTAATGATTGTTTCTTTTGGTGTGCAAAAGCTTTTTAAATGTAATTCCACTTGTCTATTTTCAGGATTATTGCCTTCGGGGAATTATTAAGACCTTTGGGAGTCTTGTTTAAGAAGTCTTTGCCTACTCCTATGTCTCTAAGAGTTTCCTCTGTGTTTTTCACAAATAGTTTCATAGTTTGAGGTCTTAGGTTTAGATCTTTGGTCTATTTTGAGCTGATTTTTGTTAATGGCGAGAGATAGGGGTCCAGTGTCATCTTTGTGCAGATGTTTACCCAGTTTTCCCAGCACTATTTACTATTTACTAAAAAAATTTTCTTTAAAAAGATTTTGTTCTTTTTTTTTTTTTAACTTTTCTCGAGAGATATTTGTTATAGGGCACATATACTCATAAGAGAGACAGAAAGCAAGAAATCACTCCAGAGAGGATGACTACTCCACAATCTCTTCTCCTCTAGTCTCCTCTTGGAAGCTTGGGCATGCATGCACAAGAGCCCAGAGTGAGTTTTAGGTTGCTGGGTCAGGGATTCAAACTGTGGTCGACTACATGAGAGTTCAGCGTCATAACCATTATACTATCTGCTGGTTCCTCTTTAAAAGATGTTATAAAATTTTATTTATAAAATGTGAGTGATACTTATTTTGCAGTTTTATAACCTTATTTTTATTTAATATATGACGAGTATTTTCAGTTTTATAAATTGTTACTTGAAAACATCATCATTCTTTTTTTTTTTTTTTTTTTTGAGATTTTTGCTATGGAGCATGTGCACTTGCTGGAGAGACAGAGAAAGTGAGAAATCACCCCCCAGGGAGGTAGAGGTCATGCTGCAGTCCCTTCTCCTCCATTCTCCTCTTGGGATTTTGGGCAGACATGTACATATACCTGGTGTGAGTTTTAAACTGTCAAGTCAGGATTTGAACTGCTGTTGACTATGTGGGAGTCCAGTGATGTAACCATTACGCCATCTCCTGGTCCCCATCTGCTGGTCCCCCATCACTTTTTTAAATTGCCATGTGACACATTCAGTCACCAGGGAGAGAGAGAGAGAGAAAGAGAGGGGAAAACATTCTCTAATGGGATGTGGTCATGCATAATCCCTTTTCTTTAATTTCTCCTTCCCATTAGGAATTTGGTCATGCATACACATGTGCCTGGTGTGTTTTTCAAACTGCTGGGTCTGGGATTTGAACCACTGTAAACCATGTGGAATCCAGCTACCAATGAACAGCACTTAACAACTGCACTATGGGGTTAGCTGTGAAAACATGATTTCTAATGGTCGTATATATTTAGTGATTTAGTGTTTGATTGAACTATAATTTTTGACTTTTTAGGATGTTTATGTATTCTGATATAAATAATATGATAAACTTTCTTGCTTGCACTTTTTTTTTTTTTGATACTTGAGTATTTCTTTAAAATAGAACTCTAGGACTAGTTCCCAAGTTAAGCGATATGAACCACTTCAGAGGTTGTTATTTAAAAAAAAATAATTATGCTAGAGGGCATATGTGCTCACTGGAGAGTCAGAGAGAGACCAAGATAGGAAAAGGAGAAAGCACCCCTTACAGGTAAACGTTATGCTGTAATCCCTCCTCCATTTCTCTCTCCTTTCAGGATCCTGGGCACACATGTGCACGTGCCCAGCATGTGTTCCTCAAGCTGCTCAGCCCAGGACTAGAACTGTGCAGTTGGCCATGTGGGATCTAGCCACCTGAGCTACCATGCCATGGGCTGGCCCCATTCCCCCATTCCAAAGTTTTTAATATATACTGTCAAGTTAGTTTTTGTAAGGCATTTGCTTTTTTTTTTTTTAACCAGTAAAATGAGCGTTAATAGTAAACAGATCTTTTCTAACTTGATGTGTGGAAATAGTCCGTAAGTGGTCTTCCAATCTGAAAACCTGTTTTCTTCTGATTCTGCATTAACCTTTGCCATGAAAGGCTACATCTAATCTTTCCTTTTTCCTCCTTGGCTTCATACTATGTTCACTCAAGGAGATGCTTTATCAAGGGATAAGCATTTCAAGTTGCATATAGCGAATAAGTTGACTTTTGTAGCCATTTCCAAGTTGAGGGGCAAAAAGAAACTTGGTTCTACAGAAGATAGATTCATTAGTCTTTCTTACTGCAGGTGTGATGATCCGTTTTATGGGTCAGTTGGCTGGACTGTTAAGTTTCTAGCTATTCAATCAAAGACTAGTGCAGGTGTTACTCTGAAGGTATTTGTAGATTTAATTAACACAACTCAAGCATTTGGCTATGGAAAACGTCATGTCTTTCTCACATTTTTTGAGAGCTTATATGTAGCCATCGATACCCCTGACACTTTCTTGAGTCTATGAAGGAAGTTAACTTGATATGAAGCCGATTCATGGAGCATGGCAGAACCAAAAGAATCACAGAGACATGGAACTGGATCCCTGATGGAACTGTGCACAAGTCTATTCTATCTCAGAATTTTTACATGAACCGATACATCTATTTTATTTTTTAATCCAGTTTGAACTTTGGAATAAACAATTTCTAAATAGTACTCTTTTTTCCCTTTATTTATTTATTGTCGTTCACTGTACATTAATACAGTATACAAAATGAGATTTTTCATCCAGAATACATTGTATATTGGCTCAATCAAGGATATTATCATATATGTTATCAACAACAAGTAATTTTCTATTTCTTGTTTCTCATATAGTTTGGCTTTTTTTTAGTCCCCCTTGATTCCCTACCCCTCACGCTCTGCCAATTCCCTTGTCCTCTTTAAATAGTACTCTTTTAAAATAAAAAACCTAATTATGATTTTTCCTGCTTTAAAACTTTTATGTATCTCTGTTGTTCTCAGGAGAAAGTCTAGAATGTTGTTTCATGCCCCATCCTGCATGGCAGCCCCTTCTCTTTCCCATCAGCTATATGTCCCATTGAAATATAGTTATTTCCTAGGCTATCTTATACCACCGTCATTTCCAAACTTCGCATATGTTATTTTTCACACTCAACCACACTTTTTTCCTGACCAGTACCTACTGATCTGAGGCAGGTATTGTTGATTGTTAGTTAAAATCACCTCTCTTCTTGCCCTCTCCCCTTCTAGAGGGTGAATTATAACGTTCATACTCCCAGCTTCCTTGCTAGCTAAGGAAGTCAAGTGATCTTTTTATGATCCATGGGTTATATCAATATATTTATTGTAGGAGGCTTCTGGGAAAGTGGCTACTATGTTTTTTTTTTTTTTTTTTTTTTTTTTTTTAAAGCTGGTGAAAATGGGACAAATGTAGCTGGCTCAGTTCTTTCCAATTTCTTCTTGGTGTGATGACTGAAGCTGGGGCAACTTTTCCCAACCATGTGGCAACAAATACGAAGGAAATGTCAAGAGACTCACAAGATGAGAGTCCTAACACATTGTCAACCTCTCACTAAATGTAGTTGCTACTTACCTCCTTCTCCATCTCCGTCTTCTTCTTTTTCTCTTCTCCTCCTCCCTCTTTATTTTTATTTTTTTATTTGCCAGAGGGTGTGTCTACTCACATGGAGAAAATTCCCCTCCATGGGGAATGGTTATGCTGTAATCCCTTCTCTTCCATTTCTTCCCTTTTCTGGGATTTTGGGCATATGTGCATATGTACCCAGTATATTTCTCAAGCCACCAGATCTGGGACTTATACCATGCAGTCAGCCATGTGAAATCTGGACACCTTAACCACCGTGCCATGGGCTGGCCTCAGACTTTTTACTGTGTTAAAGTCAACATAAGTTAGATTTTCTGTTACTTGTAACTGAAGACATTAATCCTCACACTGTTCTGCACTTGTCTGCTTAGATGGAATTTCCTCTGAGATGTCTTTCCAGGGTCTCAAGATGAGCTTAGTGTAGTCTCCTCTGAGCTCTGATAGCAATACCTGCCTGCTCCTACCTGCCTATTTCTAGTAGTACTCAATTTGTCTCCTTTTCTATCCCTAGGCCATAAAATCTCTGGAGTTAGATGTTGTGTTTAAATCATTTATATCTTCAGCACTTACAGAGCAAATGCTCTTGGTAGACATTACACAAATTAATAAATGTTGCTATCCATTGTATTCCCTAAAGGAAAGGCAAAGTAAAAATAAGAGTAGAGAATATTTTTCGGTCTCCTTTCTCTTTGGTCACACTGTCCCTCCTTATAGCTTATTTACTAGGGTAGTGCCTTTTGAAAAGTCTGACAGTTTCCACAGATCTTTGAATGGAGAAGCCCACTACCCCTCTCGGATGCTCTGTTTGCAAACATCTTTAATCTCAGTGGCCATAGCTGAACTTCTGAAATGTGTTCACAGAAGACTTAATTCTTGGTTCAAAATTTATATTGAGTGTAAGCCCACACTTTAATCAGCTAAGTAGTTCTTACTTTTAATAAACTCAACTGTTCTGCATCAACCCCAACCCTGATTATTTAACTTCCCTTTGTTGCCTTTCTGATTACTAGTATGATCTTTGGTAAATGTTTCTGCATGCATTGTGTTGTGTTCCATGGGTACTGGGAAGCTTGCTATTTATTTATAAAACCCATACTAAGTATGGACTAAGAGAACTTAAGATGCTAAACAAAATACCCGTTTGCTTAAAAGTTTGTTTTGTAAGTACCCAGTTCTGTTGTAAGTACCTTACAGAGGAAGAAAAGGAAAGCAAGCATTGCTGGTAAGTCTAAAAGCAATAAATAACATGTTGAACCACCACAGAGAACAGAATCAGCAAAGTCATGTGTTAGTTCTGTGGCTTACTGGACATTACCACACAGCCTTGGGTATGTCAAAGAAAAACTGGTTACACAGCATTATTTGATCCATTTTGTAATTTCCCACATATACTTCAATAATCCATTCTGTAATCCCTCTATGGAAAATCTATTGCTTTAGAATCAAGACATGTACTAGTCACAATTGGGGGAGGGCAAATCTTAAGTATTTCTGCAGTTTCTGTTCTGGTAAATGTGTCATGGAGTTTATTTTTCAAAAAGCGACACATAAAACACTTAATTCAATTTAACAACAACATTTGGCTTCTAGGCAGTTTCTTGTGTGTGACTTCAACAGGTTTTCTTGGGTTGACTAAGGACATTTGCAAGGGGTATTGAGTGAATTAACAATGGTTGCACACAGAAAATTAAGTGTTACCTGGCTATTTATGCTGCAATATCCCTTGGTGCAAATCCCAGTGGAAGACTTGTTTCACCATGAACTATTCCCAGCAGAATATCCTTCCAGTTCCATGACACTAGAGAGAGAACGTAAAACATATGAGGAAAAAAAAGTGCACGCTTGGAATTTTCGTTCTTTATGAGTGGTGGAGTGGTCATGCACTCCTTTTTCCAAAGCCGTAAAGCTTTGTTGCAATGAAAATCCTTCCTACTAGGTTGCTCAACAACAACTGCACCTAAGTCAGGAGCTTTTCATGCTGGTTGCAAAGAGAATCTTGTGTAGAAAGGGCTGGTGCACTAAGCAATCATCCATTTCATCTGTCTATTCATAGTGGTAGCTTCGAGGTAGCCTTGTTTACAGGGAGGCAGAAACCTTGGTTTAGCTCTGTCTGACCTTCGTCTCTGACTTTGTTGAGTGTGGACACATGTGGGTGCTTGGGAGCAAAATGGGAAAGGTGTTAACTTTGGTTTTGGAGCTGGCTTCATTTTAGTCTGTGACCTTGTCTCAAAATTAATTTTTGATTTTTGCACAGTAATATGGAGTACATTTTTCCTTGTGAAAATGTATGCTACATGTCTAACATCTCCTCGATTATTCTTCTCAGGCCTTATAGATTCTCAGAGGTCATTGTTATTATCAATAAATTGAAAATGGTATTAGGCAGATTCTCCAAGAAGACAGAACCAATGAATTGGTATAGCCAGATGGGGGGTTTATTTGAAGAACTGGCTTTTGTGATTATGGTGATTGAGAAGTCCACAGCAGGTTCTCTGCAAGCTGGAATTCCTGGATGCTGGTGGCAGAGCTCCACCCAAGTCTGAAGACCTCAGAGACAGGGAAGGTGTTGACGTAACTCTCAATCCAAGGTAGAAAACCCAAGAACTCATAGGGCCACTGGTGTGAGTCCTAGAGTCCAAAGGCAGGTGAGAGTTGAGCTCTGATGTCCAAGACAACAGAATAAAATCTATTGTGTTCTTTCCAAATAAATGCACTGTCTGTCTTCAGTGTTTGGTCTCTCTCTGGGCCCCTCACTAATTGATAGCTGCACATTCACACTGAGGGTTGACCTTCCTCATGTGAATCAGAGTCACATGTTAATCTTATCTGGAAACATCTGTAGAGGCTTTCCGTCTTTTTTTTTTTTTTTTTTTTTTTTTAACGGGCACTTTTTTTTTTTTTGCTACAGGTGCATGCGCTTGCCAGAGAGACAGGGAGACAGAAAGCAAGAAATCACCCCGCAGCAGGGATGGCCATGCTGCAATCCCTTCTCCATTCTCCTCTCAGGATCTTGGGCATGCATACACACGTGCCCAGTGTGAGTTTAAGCCACTGGGTCCAGGACTCAAACCGCAGTTGATTACATTGGAGTCCAGTGATGTAGCCATTACGCCATCTGCTGGTCCCGAAATTTCTTATTCTAGTCAAGGTGACACTCCAAAACTAACCATGGCAAGGACCCTTTGAGAACAATTCGGATGTATTTATATACATGTGGCATACTTGGAGAGGGTTATGAGACATCATTTTATGTGTGTGCATATGTGTTTACTTTATAAAAAGGAAGCTCATGCTATGTATTTTGTCTGGCTACTTGCTTCTTTCAATCAATAATATTTCCTAGAGTTATATGTGTGTGTCTTTATTACATTCTTTTTTTTTTTTCATCAAAACAACTTTCTGTGTATTTGACAACACCAAGTGAGTAAAAAGAACCTATGGAATGAAGAAAATATTCACAAATCACGTATCTGATAAGTTTAGTATCCAGAATATATAAAGCACTCTTACAACTCAATGACAATAAAATCAAAACAATTCAATTTTAAAAATGGGCAAAGGACATGAATATACATTTCTGCAAAGAAGAAATGTTTACAATGTATACAAATGCCCAAGAAAGCATATGTAAAGAAGTGCAACCTCATTAGTCACTAGGGAAATATAAGTCAAAATCACAGTGAGATACCACTTTATGCTGAGTAGGATGGCTGTAATTAAGCCAAAATAAAACCAGAATAATAGCAAGTGTAGTAAGGACCTGGAGAAGTTGGAACCCTGATGTGTGTGTAAATTATGCAGCCACTGTAGAAAATTGTTGATCATTCCTAGATAAGTTAAACATATTGGATTGTTGGACAAGTCATGATGTATTTTTTTCTGTTTTTCTATGCAGAAATGTGTCATGACTTTTCCAACAGCCCAATAGATTACTATATGACTCAGCAATTCTGTTCTTTCCCCAAAATTGAAAACAGATGTTCAAACAAAAACATGTACACAAATGCAGCACTATTCCCAACAGCCGAAAAGTGGAAACAACTCAATTGTTCCTCAACTGATCAATGCATAAACAAATGTGGCATATCCATACAATGGAATATTATTCAGCCATAAAAAAGAATGGGATACAGATTCATGCCACAACAAGGATGAACTTTTTTTTTGGAGAGGTTTTTGCTATAGGACGTGTGCACTCACCAGACAGACAGAGGGAGACAGAGAGACAGAAAGTGACAAATCACCACCACCACCACCCCACCCCACCCCAGGGAGGATGGCCACACTGCAATCCCCTCTCCTCCATTCTCCTCTCAGGATCTTGGGAACGCACGCACATGCACCCAGCGTGAGTTTAAGCCACCGGATCCAGGACTTGAACCGTGGTCAACTACACGGGAGTCCAGCGACATAGCCATTATGCTAACTGATGGTCCCAAGGATGAACTTTTTAAAAAATTTATTATCATAATCTTTTTATATTACATTGAATCACATATATCTTTACAGTGTATTACATTTCTTTTTCTAGCATGACTACCATGCATATCAGTTAAGATAAAGACATTACTATTCACATCATTATCAAATAGCTTTTCATAGTTTTTTCATATTATTATTATTATTTATTCTCATTAATTTTTAAACATTCAATCACTATATATCATTTGACTTGTATAAAGAATATACCCAACATGAAATACTTCTCAGACCAGTCCAGTTGAGAATACTGGGTCCCACTAATGTCATGCCTCTCTATTTTTTCTTTTGCTATCCTTCTTGATACTCTTCCCTTCTCTCCCTGCCCCATCCCACACTGTTTTCAACATCCATAACTATTTTTACTACTTTCATGCCCTCCAATATTTTGATCTCTACCATAAAGTGCTGATAGTATATATTAAGTGGATACATACAATATCTTTCTTTCATATCCTGGCTTGCTTCACTCAGCAATAGAGCCTCCATATTTGACCACTTTCTATCAAATGCCAGGGTCTTGTTGTTTATTTATGGCTGAGGAGTAGTCCATAGAGTATATGTTCACAATTTTTTCCATAGAGTATATGTTCACACTTTTTCCATCTATTCATCTGTTTGTGGAGATTTAGGTTGGTTCCATGTCTTAGCGATCATGAATAATGCTGCAATAAACATTGATGTGCAAGCACTTTTCCAACTGAGCATTCTTTTGGGTAAAGTGAGATTGTTGGATCAAGTGGTAGTTCTATTTGTATTTATTACATTCTTAACTGCTGTGTATTTCTTTGGTGTGATGAACAGAAATGATTGGCTTAGCCATGCTGGCTTTGATGGACAGGTATTTCTGGCAAGCAAATGAAAAAAAAAAATCATGATTATAGGCTGCTTCTAGGGCCTGGTGGTAAAGGGAGCCAGATCCCATTTGGCCAACCGCAGTTTGAATCTCGGACCTGATAGCTTGAAAAATATGCTGTGTGTGTGTGTGTGTGTGTGTGTGTGTGCACTCAAATCCTAACAGGATGGCAGAGAGGAGGAGAAAGTATGGCAACATGACTACATTCTACATTGTATTGGGGAGTGCTTTCTCCTTCTCCCCCTCCCCTTCTCTTTATCTCTGTCTCTCTCTCTGGTGAGTTCAGGTATCCTCTGGCAAGTAAAAAGAAAGTCATAATTACAGGGTCATTCCTGTAGCCTATTGGAACCGGATCTCACATGGTTGACTGTAGTTTGAATTTTGGCCCCAGAGGCTTGAAACATATGCCATTGGCACCTGCACATGTGTTCCCCAATTCCCAACAGAATAGGGAAATGAAGGAGAAGAGATTGTGATGTGACCGTGTCCTATTGGGGACATTTTGTCCCTCTCTCTCTCTCTCTCTCTTCCTGTCTCTGGCTGTGGTGAGCACATACATCTCCTGGCAATTAAAAAATATCACACTTACATACAAAAACAAATTTTAGTCCCTCTGAATAGTACAGGAAAACAGAAGCTGCAAAAGTCTTAGTGAGTTCCATATGGCCACACCACTAGGTCTAAGGCCCAGCTATGACCTCATGTCTGCTTGACTCACTACCCCTTGGTTTGCCATAACTCATTTTATAGCGAAAACCAAAGCTCAGAGTTGTTGAGAACCTTATCCTTGTCTTATGGTTCAAATGCCCATATGCTTTGCCCTATGACATGTTGGCCCTTAAAGTGGCTTACTTTGGAAACAAAGTGTTCCTATAGCTGTTTATTATGTTTTTTTTTTTTTTTTGAGAGATTTTCACTGTAGGGCGCGTGCGCTCGCCAGACAGACAGAGAGAGACATAGAGACAGAAAGAGAGAAATCACCCCCCAGGGGGGATGGTCACGCCGCAATCCCTTCTCCTCCATTCTCCTCTTGGGATCTTGGGCACGCACGCACACGCGCCCGGCGTGAGTTTTAAGCCACCGGGTCCGGGACACGAACCGCGGTCGACTACGTGGGAGTCCAACGACATAGCCATTACGCTAACTGCTGGTTCCCGATTATGTTTTTTTTTTAAACTGTGAGTTAGTGGCCAATTTAACAATGATGCAATTACATCCTACAGATTCAGAGATGGGAGTTTCAATGATTTGCCAAATATTAGGTTGTTGGGAACGTCATGATGCATTTTTCTACGCAAATTGTGCAAATCGCATAGGAAAATGCATTATGACGTTCCTGACAACCCAGTATGTATTCTACAAATGGCTAAACCAGAACCTGAATCCAGGAGTTCTGAGTTCAGATGAATTATTGAACAACCTACAGCTTGAGTTACAGGCTGTGGAATGCACTTCTTCTCCCCAATCTCATCACAGCATCATCTAGAGCTGCTGTCTCCATCAGTGGCCAACGACCCACCCCACTGCCCAAATGATGTGCTCCCTTTTGTATTAAAGGTGACAGAGAAGAAAGACACATGTTTCTACTTATGTGACTTGAATGCCAACAGCACACAGCTGGCGAGATTCATCTGGAAAAACTGGAACCTACTGGTGGAGCAGAGGGCACTCTGAGTCCCACAATGCAGAGCTCCCTGCCACCCAAGAAGGAGAAACAATGTGCTGTCTCTGTCTGTGGGCTCCTGCCAGAGGCTCACACATTGGTACTTGTTCTGAAGTTGTCTTCAGTTCCCACAAATGATGAGCCAGATGTCTTAACAAATATAACATCAGAAGCTGCAGAGCCAGGAGTACACCCTTCTGTGGGGACCCCTTCAGTTACCGCTCTGCCTCTTACTTGCCAATTGCGGATATGTTGAGATCCAGGCTTGGTGCATCAGAGAGACATCAGAGCTAGTTTGGGGGAGGGTGTATCAGTTAGACAAAGATAGCCAGTCTGGAGTTAGTGGAAGCTGCAGCTTTTAAACGCAAGGCTGCTTGGCTCCAAAGCTCCAGTTGTTTTTGCCATACCCTGGTTCACCATTAACTTCCCAAAAGGGCCTTACTAGAATCCTGTCTATAGATCATGGGACACAGGGTCAAGTGGCTTTCTGATAAGCCAATACTTTTTAAAAATTTAATTAAATTTATTTATTTTTTATTATTATTCATACATTAAATAGCTGTCAGAATGCCAAAAATTAAGCCAATGCTTTAGGACTGGACCTTGTTCCCTGGTCTTAGGACTCAAAAGGCAATACTATTTGCTCTGTGATGTGTTGAACTTTAGCTTCATATTGAAGCCAAACTCAATTGCTATTTGAATTTGCTGTTTTGTTAATCTTGCTTTATCTAAAATAATAACCAATCATAGACATATTAGCTAGCTTTGAATATATCATCAATACTCACAGGCCTTGTCTGTAATGAAGCATGACTAGAAATTCTAATGGAATGTTCCACAGCAATGCTGAAGAGCAGGAGGCACGGTGGTGGGTCACAAATGTGATTGTAGTCAAGTGTTTGTGATGAATTGAGTAATAAAGTGGGCTTTGCAATTCATGCATAATGTGCATTTGGTAGGGTGTGCGTGTGATTCAGGGATTGGTTCATTTTTCCCACTCGGGAGCTTTTAATTTTAAAACTGTTGATCTGGCATGGCTCTGTCTCCTTTTAGCTCACTGAACCTACTGTTGGTCAGCCACTTTCTGCTAATCCCAGTGTCTATTAGTTTTAGACAGATTATTTGCTATAGGGTGCATGCACTAGCCAGAGAGACAGAGAGAGATAGAGAGAATGTGAGAAATCACCTCTGCCGGGGCCAGTGGCCATGCCACAGTCCCTTCTTCTCCATTCTCCTCTCTGGATTTTGGGCAGGCACACACACGCACACACACACACACACACACACACACACCCCATGTGAGTTTCCAGCCACTGGGTCCGGGACTCAAACCATGGTCAGCCATGCAGAAATCAAGAAGTCTAGCAATTAACCACTTTTTCACTTGCTGGCCCCAATCCCAGTGTCTTGAGTTTCTGGTGCTGCCACAGGTTCAGGCTGCTTTTCAGGGACAAGTGGGTTTGGGTGGGAGTGATTCCTGTCCAGGGTAGAGCCCTGTGTAGACTGAAAAGTATCCAGACTTTCATAGCTCATGTAACACAATGTGAGACAAAAAAGATCCAGGACAATCATGACGAGGTAGGATAAAAGTATGAGATGAAAGAACTGGGGCTCAGGTGAGGGTGGGGTAAGACTTGCTTTAGAGGCTCTTCAGAGATGTGGACCTGAAACAGATGAGCAACCTCCATGAGAGGCAGAACTGCCTAGACTGGGGGAAGAGGTAGAATAGAAGAGAAAGGTATCTCCATAGTCAGGGAGAAGCTGTGGGGCCAGATAGTCAGAATCAACCTCAGCAGGAGATGAGCTCCTGGGTGATGTTTGGGTCTGGTAGTCCTCAGTGCACAGGCCACAGAGCTGACAGTCTGTAGCAGAAAACATTTAATGCATGCTCATACTTGACTCAAGTGAGTCAGGAATTGTCAACACCCATTTAGTAACTAGGTCTAAAAAGTCCCCAGGATTACGATAATCTCTATTTTCTGAATGTACTTCATGATCTTACCTGATTGCTAAATTGATATTTAGGATCATGTTTTCACCTACTTTGTTTTCCTAAACCCCCAAATCACCCAGGTAGAGATTATAATCCACCTCTTTGAGACTTTGTCTCTCTGATTCCCATAGTCCTGACTTGGATAGGTTTGAGACAGTTGTAGAGCATTCACAATTGGCTAGTGACTGATCTGGCCCTAGCAAGCATTTTATAACTCTTGATATGATTGTACTGATGGACTAGAGTATAATCAGTAGTAGGAAAACTCTCACAGGTTTCTAATAAATTATTCACATTATCTCCAGCTCTTCTATTGCTATAGGAAGTGTGCACTCACCCAAGAGAGACAGAGAGAGAGTGAGAAAGCACACCCCATGGGGGTTGGTCATACCACAGTCCCTTCTTCTTTATCAGCATCTCAGGATTTGGGGCATGCACACACATGTGCCTGGCAAGTTTTTCAAGCTTCTGCATCTGTAATTCAAACCATACAGTCAGTTACGTGAAATCTGGCCACCTTAACCACCACGCCACTTAGCTAGCCCCAAAGGTAATGTATTTTTGCTGCTTTGTCACAGGCAAAGATCAATTTGGAGGTAAGTAGATTTGAGCATAAAGAGCACTCCCAGGTTGGGTTATTTGTGTTCAAGTTCCTCAATCTCTTAATAACAAAGATGACTCTTTCATTATGAATGCCAGAAATGATGAGTTATCCTGGGTGTCTTGATAAAATCTCACATCTGGGTCGGAAATGAAAAAATAAAAATACAGATTCTTCTATATAATTAGAAGTTTAGCATAATACAGGTTTAAGAGCTAGCTTTCCACTCTCATCATAGAATTCTTCCTGTTTTTCTGCAGAGAAGCGATTATATACTACCATGAGGCAGAAACTCCAGTTGTGAAGATGAACTGTGAGCTCTTAAGCCTTTAAAACGTCATTCTCTCTATACATTCTTGCCATCAGAACTATAATCCATTTTCAAACTGTAATGGCACTGTATACCTGTCTTTATTTATTAATTTACTATTTCATTACAGTATTTAATTCATAAATAAAATTACTTAAATTTAGGGTGTACAGTACGATGTTTTGATATATGTATGCCTTAGGGATGGCTAAATGAAGATCCTTAGTGGAACATTACCTCACTTACTTCTTTTTTCTTGTGGTTGCACCTATGACTTTTTTTTTAAATTTTGTCAGACAGTATGTGTACTCAATGGAAACGGACAGAGAAATGGAGCAAGAGGGAAGGTAAGAAAGTACTCCTCATAGGATGATCATGGCACAATTTCTTCTCCATTTCTCCCTCCTTTTGGTACTTTGAGCATGCACTCACATAGGCCCAACATGTTTCTCAAGTCTCCAGGTCCTGGACTTGAACCACACAGTTGGCCATGGGGGACATAACCACCTTAACTGCCACACCATGAACTGGCCCTGCACCCTATACTTAAAGCACCTCTCACTTTGTACAGCAAACAGGTGGATGCTATGACTTATCTCCTGGTAGTGGTATTAGTAGTAGCCTACCAAGTACTTATTCTTCTTGTGTCAGATTTCATTTTCTAAAAAGGTTGCAGTAATAATTCTGGTCTCACATACTCTTCTGGAACCTTGCCATTGAATGAATAATCAAGTTATAGAATTTATGTCCCCTCTCCTTGAAACTTGGTGGGCCTTTGTGATTGGCTCTACAAAGACTATGTATCAGAAGTGGGACTAACTTAGAAAAGGCAATACAGTACCTTCTGGCTCTATCTTGGGTTGTATGCTTCCAGAGCCCTGAACTGCTATGTAAGAAGTCTGGCCCCTCAGAATCCACCATACTGGAGAGATTGTGTGGAGACAGAGGGAGATGCCTGAGAAACCCCCACCCTGAGCTTCCATCATCTCCCCTTTGCCAGCCAATGTGGTGTGGAGCAGAGAGGAGCTGTCCTTGCCCAAACTATAGACATGTAAGCTAAATAAAATTGCTGTTTTTAGGCCACCAAATTTTGTGTGCTTTGCTATGCTAATACGTAAACAGACTATTACTTTTCTTCCTTCCTGACACAATTTCAGTTTTGGCTTCTCTCACCAGTTTGTGTGCTTAGCCCAGAGGAAACAGGCTGTACCCTTAGTGCTATAGCTACTTGGTTTAGGAGTAATCCTATCCACTTGTCAATGATCATTTCAGGATTCAACTGATGCCCTAATACAATACAGTGGCACATATTATTACCAACTTGAGATGAGTCTGCTCATGGAGTAGAGGCCAAGCTCGTCCCAAAGGAGTGGAACTGGAGCCACTAGGTCACACCATTTCTGAAGCCCACCTTCCTGTAAGATTTTCTATCATATGAGCATATCACTAGGGTCAGGTTTCACTGTGAGTCATGCAGACCTAAAGTAACCATGACTTCAGCAG
>NW_006206301.1:701405-705409 GCF_000334495.1 Tupaia belangeri chinensis | reverse complement strand
TCAGCAGGATGGGTGCTTATTTCTTTTTTTCTTGTAAAAGTCTGTAGGAATTTTGACCAGGACTGACTCAACAGCTACACTCTATGAAGTCCACAGAGGCCCAGTATACTTGAGATCCCCTTAATGTCCCTTAAGGTCTCGGATAATGGCATTTGCTTTCCAGACAGCATGAAGGAGAAAGGCATAAGAAAGAAGATGAAATGTAGGTACTATTTGTTTCCCAAGGAAAAGTTTCAGAAGCTGCTGGATACATTTCTGTTTACATCTTTTTGGCTAAAACTTAGTGTGAAAGAAGCTGGGAAAAGAAGTTTTAATGTTGAGTAGCCAAGTTCTCCAGTAATAATCAAATGCTTTATGATTATGTGATATTGAGGACAGCTCAGCTCTGACCCAGTGAAACAATAAACTTATTTACCATTTAAAGAGAGTTTATGTTGGATTTTCTATTAACTTGTAGCCCAAGAGATTTTTTTTATAAAGAATTATTTAATTTTATTTATTACCATCATAATTATTTTTCTTTAATTAGCTATATGGAGTGCAGGCTCACCACAGAGAGACAGAGAGGGGATGGAAGAGAGTAAAAAAGCAAGTCACCAGGTCCTGGACTCAAACTGCAGTCAGGCACGTTGAAGTCCAGTGCCCCAACCACCACACCACCTGATGGCCCCGAGATTTTGACTAATATATCCTTTTTCTAGCATGTAATGTAGAATACTGTTTTGCCCAGTCTGTTGGCTCAGAAGTTCACTTCCTAGTGACCTTCAGGTAATGGACAGTAAAGGAAGTTGTATCTATTTCTTCTTCTCATTTTATTTCTTCTGAGGCACATGATATAATAGCACATGGATAGTTTCAGTCAGGGATGGAAAAGGCCTTTGTACGAAATGCCAGCATTATCATGCTAACCCTGCAGGAAGGCAGGGCCATATTCAGTGTGATTTGCTGCTTTAACCCAGGACTGGTTACAATGCCTGGCATGTGGCTGGTTCAATAAATACTTGTTAAAGAAAGGATAGACTAGATGAGCTCTGATCTATTGATACAGGTTGCCTAAGGAATTGTGTTGAGGGGGATTCCAGGGTTTCATCTTGTCTGAGTCTTGACATCTGCTGTGAGCTTAGCATGAGCGATACCTGGTTACTTGCTATTGTTGATGATTGTTGGAGAAATATCTCAGAGGATTCTTTACAGTAAGCATCATTGTTATGCATCTTGCATATTTTATACAGATTAATATTTCAATTAACATCCATCTTTTCCCATATGATTACATTTTTTCCTTCTAACAAACCTGCCATCATTAATTGCAAGTGGTGGAAGTAAATCAATAATTATTGAGCCTCAGTCATATTTTCCAAAAACAGTGCTCTACATTTAGTAGACAATTACCCATCCAGATAGGTTTTAATTAAATATTTCTATATATGTCTTCATGCATATTTGCCCCAATGAACATCTTTTAAACTTAAAAAGAAATACAATCAGTATATCACAAGTTACTAGTAATACTAGATTGAATGAGTAGTAAATTCTGATAAAAGACTTAAACCAGTTAAAAACCAGTGTAAAGAAGATTTTGGGCTGTTTCTTAAGGGAAATAACCCAAAGTATAAATGAAACACCTAAGAGCAATGATAAAAACGGAGATGTCAAAACAGTTGTGATAATGGGAAGCTAATGAGACCCATATGTACAATGTGATCTCCCAGTGGGAAAGGGCACAACTATTTTGGATGGAAGAACTCATAGAGGATGGAGGACCAGTCTTTCTTTAAGAATATTCTAGGTTCCACTGCAATTACAGTTTTTAGACTCATTTGTCTCTGTCCTGAAAAAAGGCTCATGTAAGTGAAATAAAAAGAGAAATACACACAAGTCAACATTGGTAGAGGTCCTTCTATGTACTGGGGACCACTCTACATACTTTATGTTTAGTTTAGTTCCCACAGCGAGACTGCGAGTAGCTTCTCCTACTTCAAGGATCTAGGGATTGATTTATGATGAAAAGCATAAGGATAAAATCATGCATACCTTAGTTGAGAAGAACCAAGAAAGAGGTCAGCGTTGTTGACTCTAGAATACACTATTATTATTTAATACCAAATCAGGAGTCACTTGTATTTGACTTAGAACATGGAGAAAAGATAACGTGCTTCAGAAAAGGAACTCAGTCTGCATGGCAAAGACAGCATCTTAATGGGAGTGGGACATTACTAGTAGCTCTTTCGGTGTCCAGACTCCATAGCACTGATATCCTTCTACCTGCAAACGTTACAGGGAACTCCAATTATGTTATGAACAAGCTGTTACACCCAGCTCTGTGCTGGCATACGTTTTTCAACAATCTGGGAGAAATATCAAGATGATTACAGGGAGAAAGGCAAATTTGTAGGGTTTATGCCAATGAATTCGAGGCATGAATAAGGGCAGGGTAGTGAGTGTTTAAAGCCTAGATGTCTTTGTTTGGAAAGGTCTGGGTTACTCTGGGATGGTGTTTGCAAGTCTTTTGAGAATATCTAATTCAAAAATATCCATGGGATGGAAGATTGTAGAGAAGACTCTAATGAGCAATTTCAGTGCTGCAAGAAAATAGAGCCTGTGGGATAAGGAGAAGTGTGTAGTGTCAAGGAAGTAGAACATGGGAGAAGAAGTCAAATCCTGGTTCGTCCTTGGATATTTCTTCTCCAGTATCCTAGCATCTGCCAAATTAATTGGCCAAAGAAGGGCTGTGTTTCCCTCTCACGATTAGAACCTTTAGCATTTGCTTGTGGAGATACAGAGAAATTAATATAATGTAGTATTAGCTACAAACTCTCATGGGTATTTCAACTACAATTTCTGTAAAATGAGAACACATTTATGAGATTTCCAAATAACTTAAAATGTCGATTTGATGCTAACAAAAATTAAGAAATACAAGAAGAGACCAAAATGGTAACAGAATATACTTGTGCCTCCCACCAAGTCATGTGAAATAAGGAATCCCATGAGAAAACAACTGGCCATTTAAATTATTTTGGGAACAATGTTTCAGCTGCCAAATGCACATTGGGACCTCCGCCCCTCTGTCATTAGGATACCTAATCATTCAAGATCATTATCTCCAAACAAACCAAAACACATTCATTGACTTTCAGGGCTCCATGGCTCTCTGACCACTGGTGACACTGTCATTGGAGAATAATACATAACCTTTGGATACCGTTGAGGCTTTGATGTGTTCCTATGCTTAAGGTGCCAATCTACAAACCTTAATGCTCTGAGGGTAAGAGTTCAAGAGGACTAAGTATGGCCAAGGGATACAATATTGGCAGTGAAAGAACTTCTGTCTCCTGGAGTGTTTTCTCTGGGTTCTCGTATATTTCAGAAGCACTCTTTTGTGGCATGGACATTGGGGATAAAATCAAATCTGCTTGAGATTTACAGCCTTTCCCCCAGTGATGTCATTTCTCTGCCTGAGTTCTTTTGCTTCTCCTGCCTCTCTTTTATTGTCGGGGTCAATGTAACATGGGCATTTTGATTTCTGGAATACTAAACCTGTCTATACTGCACTGGTGTGCAGTGTCAGAGCTTCCAGGGGGCAGACCTAAGTGCTGATTGATCACCTGCCTGCAGCAGCCTTAAGTTAACAAGCTTCTTTAAAGACCATGCTGTGTTCACGTCCAGATTCATCTTTTGGCCCAGCTATGCTTTTTCAAAACCCAAATGCCATGGCTCATCCTAACCTAGACAACAAGCTACAGACATCCTGGTTCCCTCAGTCTGTTTTGTCTCTTCATTGTAGAAATATTCAACCCATTCAACCAGGAAAGTAGTTTCTCATCCTGATTTTAGTTGGGAAGTTGGTAAGTTTTAAACTGGACTGATATCTCATATAACTTTCTGAATTTAAGTAGGTTTCCAAGTTGACCTCTGATACTGACTCTGTGGTACAGAGTCTGAGACAATGGTTAGGGGTGGGAAGCAACTTCTGGACATAATAATGAGTTTGATGATTTGGG
>NW_006206301.1:678687-700834 GCF_000334495.1 Tupaia belangeri chinensis | reverse complement strand
AAAGAGTGTGTGACTCTTGAAGCTAAGTAGAAGGTTGAGTCAGTGACTTCTTTTCAGGGGGGAGTAAATAGAATATATATATATTTTTGGCGAAGAGTTGATCAATTCTGAAAATGACAGAAAATTTTGTTTCTTTTTTCTTGTTCTCCCTTTTCTTTTTCCTCTTGTCACCCTCCCTTTTGCTTTTTCCTTTTTAACTCTCTTACATTATTTTATCAAGTAAAGAGCCCCAGGAAAGGTATTTTTTCATTGAAATGTAGGAGATCACACAATTGGCCCATTCCACTCAATGATGCTGTGTGCTCTGTTTATACCACACTGCTGTTTTACGATGCCTGTCAAGGATTACGCAGATTCACATTAGGAAAAGTGACCTTTTACTTTTATTTCTTTCATAGTTATACCATCTACTGCCTTGACTTCTGCATTTATTAGGCAAGAAATGTAACTGGGAAGGTTGTGGTATACCAAGTACTTAATACTAAATTTAACCACTCAAGAGAACTATGAGCTCTGTCCTTGAAAGCAGAGGCTTTGCCTCGCACATTTTTAGCCACAGATTTGCCCAACCTAGTGTTTCTCAGAGTGGATGTTCACTCAGCTTGGACTGTGGACATGGAAGACATTAGTCTGAACTATTTCCCTCACTCTGTTGTGATATACTGGGAGGAAGGAACTAGGTCTTAAAAAATAAACAGAAAAACCAGAACAAACTAAATAACAGAAGAACCTCCAAATGTTACCCATATAATAGGCATTATGTGGCAAAACAAGTGAACTATAATACCTGGTGTGTACCTGATAAGGAATGAAAAGGTTGATTTTTAGGTGTATACATAGCTCTGGATTGCTTTTAAGTGTATCTATAAATGGAAAGGAATATAGTGTTAGGTAATCTGTTTATTTTGCTATAATTTAAAAAAATGGATGAAAGGACATTTACCATGCTTGAGCTGTACCATCTAAATGTGTGCTACTATAATAGCTTATGTAGTATTTCAGTTATAATCCTATGTTTCAGAATTCAGTGGCTGTGGCTTGTTGGCTTTTCTCTATTGCATACTCAGGAAATCTTCTGGCTGTGAATCCAGTTTCTCAACATCAACCTTCAGTGAGCCTCTGTGTGCAGAACTCTGAGTCAGGCACCAGGTGAAGGTGAGCAGGAAAGTAAGAAGCAGACACTAAGTAGACATGTCACAAGACATGCCTTTTGGCTCCAGGGACTTATCATCTTGCTGGAGGAATAGGAAATGCACACAGGTAGGCCAGCAGCCGGCACAGGGGTTAAGGTAGCTGAATCTCACACGTCTGACTACACAGTTCAAGTCCTGACCTAGCAGCTTGAAAAACACATTGGACCTGTATGTGTGGATGCCCCAAAGCCTAAGAGAAGAACAAAGGAGAAGAAATTGCAGTGTGGCCGTCCTTCCTAGGGGGTGCTTTCTCACTTTCTGTCTCTCTATCTCTTTCTCTCTGTCTCTAGCTAGTGCACGAGCCCTATAGCAAACTTAAAAGAAAAGAAATAAAATGCACACAGGGCCAGATAGTGGCTTAGCGGTAAAACACAATACTCTTGTGAGGCAATCTCAGACAGGAAGGTTCTCAATTTAAGTCTGGAGACTTTTCTGAATGTAGTAAGTACATACATGTCCATGATCTTGAGATGAGGTAAGAGTGGGGAGGGGATCTGGCTGAAGGTGAAAGGTGCATTGCAGTCTCAAGATTCCTTTGGGAATTTTCTCTCACATGTGTGTGCATTTGCTTATGGAAGAATAAAATAGATAAACTAAAAAATAAATAAAATGCACACAAACCCATTATCCTATACCTATGACATGAATGACCATTTATTCATTCTTAACTCTTCAATAACTGCAAAGAAGCTGTTTTGAGACTTTTAGTATTTGTTTTTCTCAAGCAATGAAAAAGAAGACCAAATTTCCCAAATGTAGCTGGTATCTACAGCCTTCTATTTATACCATCATAGTCTACATATATGTACACACTGTTTCTCTTACCATACATGGTTTTCTAGGGTTAGGGTGTATCGCCTTTGGCCTTGGCTGCAATTTTCACATTCTTTCACACAAATAGGGACTACTAAAGATATCAGGCTTTATTTTATTTTATTTTTTTTTTGCTATAGGGCGCGTGTGCTCGCCAGAAAGACAGAGAAAGACAGAGAGACAGAAAGTGAGAAATCATCCCTCAAGGGGGATGGCCCTGCTGTAATCTCTTTTCCTCCAATCTCCTCTCTGGATCTTGGGCATGCACACATATGTACCTGGCATGAGTATAAGCCACCGGGTCTGGGACTCAAATCACGGTCAACTACATGGGAGTTCAGTGACATAGCCATTATGCTAATGGCTGGTCCCGATATCAGGTTTTTCTAATAGCTCCTCGCAGCCCAGCAGCTTTGAACAGATACGGTTTTAATTTATATTCAGTCTCTTAGACACTTTTAGCAGGATTATTGTCACCATCAGTTGAATGGTGTGGGACGGCCATGTTATAAATCATCTTCCTGAATATGTTTTTAAGGAGTCACTACTTTTTAAAAAATTTTTAAAAAATAATTAATTAATTATATTTATTATTATTATTTATACATTCAATTACTATACATCATTTATATTGTAAGGAGACTTTTCTAAGCATAATGCATTGCCTCAGTCTATCCCAGTTGAGAATACTATACACATCCTCATAAACAGATAATAAGCTGTATCTGTGTCCCACAAGTGTCTTACCTCTCTATTTTTCCCCCAAATTTCCTTTCTTATACTCTTCCCCTCCCACACTGTCTTTCCACTTTGTCTCCAGTTTCCATTGCAATTTTTAATGCTTTTATGTTCTCCAGTCTTTCAGTCTGTACCATAGAGTGTAGACAGTCAGTATATGTTAAGTGGAGACATACAGTGTCTCTCTTTCACAGCCTGACTTGCTTCACTCTGCAACAAATCTTCCATATTTGTCCACTTTCTATCAAATTCCAGAGCCTTGTTTTTTAATGGCTGAAAAGTATTCCATGGAGTTTATGTGCCCCAATTTTATAATCCACTCATCTGTTTGTGGACATTTCGATTGGTTCTGTCTTAGCAATCGTGAATAATGCCACAATAAATATTGATATGCAGGCACTTTCCCTATTTTTTTTCCCTACTGAGCATTCTCCTGTCCTTTGGGTAGACACCCAGGAGTGGAATTGCTAGATCATGTACTAGTTCTATTTGAAGGTCATTGAGGAACCTCCATATTGTTCTCCACAGTGGCTGGACCAATTTACATTCCCACCAAAATTGTAAAAGGGTTCCCCTTTCACCACATCCCCTCCAGCACTTATCGTTATTATTATTTTTTTTTAATCTTTGCCATTCTGACTGGGGTTAGGTGATATCTCATTGTGGTTTTGAGCTGCATCTCCCTTACTATGAGGGATGTTGAGCATTTTTTCATATGCTTTTTGGCTGTTTGTATGTCTTCCTTAGAGAGTTGTTTATGTAGCTAATTTCCCCACCTTTTAATTGGGTTAATCATTTTCTTCAGGGTAAGCTACTTGAGTTTCCTGTATATTCTGGTTATCAGTCCCTTATATGAGGCACAATTAACAAGAATTCTCTCCCATTCTGAAGGTTATCAATTCACACTAATTACGGTGTCCTTTGCTGTGCAGAAATTTCTTAATGAGATGTAATCTGATCTGTCTATTTTGGGGATAAATTATTGCCTGCACTTTGGGGGTCTTGCTTAAGAAGCCTTTGCTTACTCCAATGTCTCCCAGAGTTTCCCCAGTGTTTTCCACCAGTAGTTTTATAGTTTGCAGTCTTATGCTTAGATTTTTGATCCACTTTAAGTAGATTTTTGTTAATGGTGACATATAGGGGTTCAGATTCATCTTTCTGCAGGCAGATATCCAGTTTTTCTAGCAACATTTGCTAAAGAAAGAAATTGTTAAAGATTTTTCCCTTTTCCCACTGGATTACTGGTACCTTTTGTCAAAGATGAGTTGGCTGTATGTTTTGGGGTTTATTTCTGGGGTCTCTACTCTGTTCCATTGGTCCTCCTGTCTGTTGTGCTAATACTATGCTGTTTTGATTATCACAGCTTTGTAATATACTTTGGGGTCAGGAAATGAGATGCCACCTACTCCAGTCTTCTTGTGCAGGATGCCTTTAGCAAAACTGGGTCCTTTAGGATTCTAGACAAATTCCATAATTGTCTTTTCTTTCTTTCTTTTTTGGAGAGATTTTTGCTATAGGGCGCTTGTGCTCATCAGAAAGAGAGAAACAGAGAGACAGAAGGAGAGAAATAAAGCCACAGGGGAGATGGTCATGCCACAATCCCTTCTTCTCCATTCTCCTCTCAGGATGTTGGGCACGCATGCACACGCGCCTGGTGTGAGTTTAAGCCACTGCATCTGGGACTTGAGCCGTTGTTGACTATATGGGAGTCCAGCAACATAGCCATCATGCCATCTGCTGGTCCTATATGATTGTCTTTTCTAGATCTGTGGGAATATCTCTTGTAATTTTTTAGGGGTTACATTAAATATGTAGATTAATTAGGGTAGGATTGCCATTTTGATTGTATTAGTTCTCCCATTCCAGGAATATGGGATGTTCTTCCACTTTTTAATATACTTTTCAATTTCCTTTTTAAGGTTTTCATAGTTTTCTTTGAAGAAGTCTTTGACTTTCTTGGTTAGTTTTATTCCTAAGTATTTTATACTTCTTACGGTTATGGTAAATGGGATTACTTTCCTCAGTTCTGTTTCTCTCTGCTTGTTGATTGTATATAGAAATGCTATAGACTTTTGTAAGTTAACTTTGTATTCTGCCACTTTACTGTATGCATTTATTATTTTGAGGAATTTTTTCATGGACACTATTGGGTCTTCTATGTATGCAATTATGTAATCTGCAAACAAGGATAATTTTAGCTCTTCTTTCTTTATTGAAATGCATTTTATTTCCTTCTCTTTTCTGATTGCACTGGCTAGGATATTCAGTACTACATTGAATAGAAGTGGAGAAAGTGGGAAGCCTTGTCTTGTACCAGTTTTTAGTGGAAAAGCTTTCAGCTTTTCCCCATTCAGTATAATGTTAGCTATAGATTTTTCATAGATGGTTTTGTTATGCTGAGAAATAATCTTTTAATGCCAATATTATGAAGAGTCTTAATCATAAAGGAATGTTGTATTTTGTCAAATGCTTTTATGGCATCGATCAAAATGATCATATGGTTTTTATCTTTCTGTTGATAAGGTGTATTACATTTATGGTTTTGCATATGTTGAACCACCCTTGCATCCTTGGAATAAAGCCTACCTGGTTGTGATGAATAACCATTTTTATATGCTGTTGAATATGATTAGCAAGTATCTGGTTGAGAATTTTTGCATCTATATTCATCAGAGATATAGATATGTAGTTTTCTTTTTTTGTCGTATCCTTATCTGTTTTCAGAGGGTAATGGATGTCTCATAGAATAAATTTGAAAGGATTCTTCCCTTTTGGATCTTTAGAAACAGTGTGAGTAGAATGGGGATTACCTCTTCTTTAAAAGTTTTGTAAAATTCTGCAGTGAAGTCATCAGGACCCGGACTTTTTTTTTTTGGGGGGGGGAGGTTATTTATTACTGATTCAATCTCATTGCTTGTTATAGGTCTATTCAGGATTTCAATGTCCTCCTGAGTCAATCTTGGTAGATTATATGTGTCCAGGAATTTGTCCATCTCATCTAGGTTTTCTTCTTTGTTGGCATATAGTCTCTCATAGTATCCTTTAATGATGTCTTGTATTTCTGTTATGTCTGTTGTAATGTTGCCTGATTCACTGCAAATTTGATTTACCTGGTTTCTTTCTGTCTTCTTCTTAATTAGTCTAGCTAGTGGTGTGTCAATCTTGTTTATCTTTTCAAAGAACCAGCTTTTGCTTTCATCTATTTTCTGTATAGTTCACTTATTTTCTATTTCATTTATTTCTGGCCAAATCTTTATTTCTTTTCTCCTGGAATTTTTTGAAATTTTTTATTGTTGTTTTTCTAATTCCCCAAGGCATAATGTTAGGTTGTCCTTTTGCCGCCTTTCCACCTTTTTTTTTTTTTTGTGAGCATTAATTGCTATGAATTTCCCTCTTATGATTGCTTTGCAGTGTCCCATAAATTGTGGAAACTTGTGTACTCATTATCATTTGTTTCCATGAATCATTTGATTTCAGTCTTAATCTCTTCAGTAGTCATGACGTCAGTCAGAGTAGGTTATTTAGTTTCCATGTATTTGTATATTTTTGAGTGTTTTTCCTGAGATTAATATCAAGTTTAATTCCATCATGGTTGGAGAAGATGCTGCATATAGTTTCTATGCCTTTGAATCTGTAAAGGCTGGTTTTATGCTTACATGTGGTCAATCTTTGAGAAAGTACTATACGGGGCTATGAAAAAATGTATATTTTACGTTTTTTGGGTGGAAAGTTCTATACATGTCTATCAAATCCATCTGATTTATGGTATCATTCAGGTCCTGAAACTCTTTGCTTGTTTTTTGTCTCATTGACCTGTCTAAAGGAGATAATGGGATGTTGAGATCTCCAACAATTACTGTGTTACCATTTATCTCTCCTTTTAGATCTAGCAGTATTTCCTTTACATATTTGGGTGCGCCTCAGTTCAGTACATAGATATTTATAAGCGTTATGTCTTCTTGGTGAAATAACCCTTTTACTACTATAAAGCTCTTCTTTGTCTTTTCTTATGGTTTTCGTCATAAAGCCTATTTTGTCCAAAATCAGTATAGCGACTCCTGCTCTTTTATGGTTTCCGTTTGCATGGAGTATCTTTTTCCAGCCCTTCACTTTTAGTCTCTGTATGTCTTTACCCCTGAGATGGGGTTCTTTTAGGCCACAGATGGAAGGTTTCTGATTTTTAATACATTCAGCCAGTTTGTGTCTCTTGATGGGAGAATTTAATTCATTAACATTCACCATTATTAATGAAATTTCCAGACTTGTCCCTACCATTAAGTTGGCCACATTCCTTGTTGTTTTTTATTCTCTTATTGCTGTCTGTTTCTCTAGTTTTCTTGGTGTAGTACTCTTTTCAGAATTTCTTGAAGAGCTGGTCAGGAATTGGTTAATTCTATCAGGTTTTGTTTATCCGAGAACATTTTTATTTTCTTTTCCCATATGAAGGATAATCTTGCTGGATAATCTTGCTAGGTATAGTATTCTTGATTTAAATTATTTTTCATTCAGCACTGTGAATATATTTCTCATTCTTTCCATGTATCCAATGAAAGGTCCGGTGTTAGCGAAGAGCTGGTCAGGAATTGGTTAATTCTATCAGGTTTTGTTTATCCGAGAACATTTTTATTTTCTTTTCCCATATGAAGGATAATCTTGCTGGATAATCTTGCTAGGTATAGTATTCTTGATTTAAATTATTTTTCATTCAGCACTGTGAATATATTTCTCATTCTTTCCATGTATCCAATGAAAGGTCCGGTGTTAGCCTGACAGGATAGCCTTTGTAAGTGATTTGACATTTCTCTCTTGCCAATCTTAGTATCTTGTCTTTATCTGTTGTTTTGGTCAATCTAGCTATGATGTGATGTGGAGAGGATCTTCTTGGATTGATTCTACTCGGGGTTCTTTGTATTTCTTGGGTCTAGATATTTGAGTGCCTCTCTAGACTTGGAAAGTTTTCTTCCAGAATTTTGTGGAATAGATTATCAATGCCCTTATTAGTTTCTTCCTTATGGAATACTACTTATTCATATATTGGGGTGTTTCATAGTATCTAGTATTTCTCATACATTATCCTCAGTTTTCTTGGCTGTTTTCTCAGTATTTTTGATAATTTTTTCTAAGTTATTGGAGTTTTTTCTTCTAGATTCAAAATTCGATCTTCTGCATGTTCTAACCTGCTTTTGATATTTTCAAGGGCATTTTTAATTTCCCATATTATACTCTTTATATCTAACAGCTCTGTTTGATTCTTCTTTATGGTGTCCAATTCTTCTTTTATATTGTGGAAGAACTTCCTCATCTCTTGGAGCTCAACGTCTCTTTTCTCTTGCATCGCATAGAATTTTGTTACTATAAATATTCTAAATTATTTGGCTGACATTTTGGTTATATCCTCTAATTTTTCCTTACTTGGAGACTAGTTACAGTGTTCTCTTGCTGGAGATGTACTACTTGATTTTCTCATCCTTGAGACTTTTTTTTTCTGATTTTTAGTCATTAGTAACATATTCAATTCTGGCCAGTTTATTGGAGAAGGATTTTGTGACTGTGAGCTCATGTGTTTCCCTCACTGTGAAATGATTTGGTGCTCTTTTCTCCCTTCTACTGTGTCCTTCAATGTGGAAATCACCAGAGGAGTTTTGCAATTGGATCTATAAAGGGGAATGTCACTATTTTTGCAACTACTACTGTGAGGTGCAAAGAATTCTCTAAAACTCACAATGTTCAGATGTTTAGCTACTACACACCTAGTCGTCTCTAGGCAGTAGTTAAGGGCTGAGCAGAAAAAAAGAGGAAACAAAGGAAAAAGGAAAACAACATAGGCAATAGAAATAGATAGAAAAAAAAACAAAGAAAAAAGAAGGAAAGTACTAGAAGAAAAAGTGAAAAGGGCAAAAAGAAGAAAAGAAAAATATTATTTCACAGAAAATGAAATTGGATTAAAAATGGAGAACCATGTGGTGCCAAGTGTGATGCACAAAGGCACAAAAGAGGATAAGGTGAAGATGCCTGGCCCCTTTCTACCCTGGGTAGGAGAAGAAGAGAGAAATTAACAAGAGAAAGGTACAAGCAGGGAAGAAAAGCTGTTTTTTAAAAGAGAGACAAAAAAAAGTTAGAAGGGACAGAGAAGAACAAGAGGAGGGGCTGCTTGCCTAACTGGCTAATACAAGGGCAGGATCCCTGGCTGGAAGAGGGCTTCAGAGCCCTGAGCTGAACCCAGAGGCCCAACAGAGGCTCAAGGAGTCACTTTTGAGAGAGCTGGATCAGGCACTCTGTGTAGTGCATTCTATCAACTGGTTCAAAACTACTGTAGAGGGACCAGCAGTTGGCGTAATGGCTATGTTGCTGGATGCTCATGTAGGTGACTGTAGTTTGAGTCCCGGAACCAGTGGCTTAAACTCATGCTGGGCACATACGCACATGTGCCTCGCCGCTGCTGCCGCCGCCCAGAGACTGCTGAGCTGCGTTTGTCCGCTGCCACCCACTCCGGACACAGAACATCCAGTCATGGATAAAAATGAGCTGGTGCAGAGGCCAAACTGGCCCAGCAGGCTGAGCGATATGATGACATGGCAGCCTGCATGAAGTCTGTAACCGAGCAAGGAGCTGAATTATCGGAGGAGAGGAATCTTCTCTCAGTTGCTTATAAAAACGTTGTAGGAGCCCAAGATCCTGAGAGGAGAATGGAGAAGAGGGAATTGCGGTGTGGCCATCCCCCTAGGGGGTGATTTCTTGCTTTCTGTCTCTCTGTCCCTCTTTCTGGCTAGCCCATGCACCCTACAGCAAAAACCTCTAAGAAGAAAACAAATAAACAAACAAACAAACAAACAAAAACTACTGTAGATAAAAGCCAAGTGATCTCAGAATACTTTTTCTTTGGAGGAAAATAGAGTATCTTATTTACCAAGAAGGAAACTAAGACATAGGAGTGAGTTTACTTGCCTGAGGTCATGAGGATCTTCTGGCAGTCAGGAATAGAGGCTTCCAGCCTGTCTCCTCTATCAGTTTGGATACAGTGAGGCTAATTTTTTATTCATATTGGGTTCCCCTGATCAACTCGTCACTCAACAGTGGGAGTGTACTCCTCTTATTCCAACATGTTTCTCTTGGAGTTGAGCAAGAACCTTGGCATTGTGGTGCTTTTGAGGAAAAAAAAAATATAAATGTTTGATCCAAGAGAGCTGGCTGTCAGCCCAGTGTGTGTCTTCTTAGCAGCTGTGTGATCTTAGAAAAGGCACTTTACTATTTGAGATTCAGTTTCCCTATGTGCAAAATAGGAATGTGATACTGGGGACAAGACAGGATTCTTGTGAGGTTCAAGTGGAATAATGAACCAGAAAATCCTCTATATTAAGGAAAAAAAAATCATTGCATGCTAACTACTGTGTTTTTTTGAAATGGAAAACTTTATGGAAACAGAAACATACATAGTCAATACTCATGGGAGTATTATTAGCTTGCTGTAAGAATCTATTTGTCTGCTACTCACTTCCTCTGAAATTTCTTGAATCCAGGGTCCTTTTGCTGCCTGTATCATCCACTGATCTTCTTCACACATTACACATGCCACGTGTAATGATTTTGTCTTTATGCTTATTCTCCTAGAAGAATATACCTTCTGATACTTTTTATATCTTTGATTACAGTTATTTGGATTGTACCAATTAAGAACAGTCATAAAATAGATTTATATAATGACAGATCAAACTATATCCAGAGTCTCCTAGCAAAAAGTTAATTAGGCCAGCCCAGCAGCCTGTAGTGGTAGGAGGAGCTGAATCCCATCTGGTTGACGGCAGTTCAGAAGTCAGACCTGGCAGCTTGGAAAATGTGGCTGGTGTGTATGTGTGTGCATGATCCAAGTCTTTAGGGGATGTAAAGATGGAGAAGGGATGGTGACATGATCACACACCTTTGGGAGGTGCTTTCTCCCTCTCTCTCTTTTTTGTCTCTCTGTCTTTCTCTAGCATGCACACAAGCCTTCTTGAAGTTTAAGAAAAAAAAAGAAAAAAAAATGAAAATCAACTTCCCTCCCCCTCTGATCCCACCCTACTTCAATAATCAAACTGTTGAAAAATGATGTACATAGTAATATCTTTTTTTAAAAAATTTTTTAAAGAATTATTTATTTATTTAATTCTATTTGTTATTATTATTTTTTAATTGTTTTTTTACATTTTTAAAAATACATTCAATTACATTATTTAGCTTACAAGTTGATCATTTCAATATACGAACATTTCTCCCCAGTCAAGTTGATCAAAATATAACAACACTACCTCCCTGTCTCAACAATGCTGTCTTCGTATCCCTCCTCCAAATGTTCTTCCCCAGGCCCCACTCCTCCACACACACCACATCTGGCATTCACATCCATCTCTTGTGTTTGTACATCCTTTAGCCCACCCGTTTCAGTTATAGAGTGTGGACATTCAGTGTATATTAAGTGGGGACATACAGAGTCTCTCCTTCATAGCCTGGCTTGCTTCACTCAGCAGTAAATCTTCCATATTTTTCCACTTTCTTTCAAAAGCCAGGGTTTTGTTGTTCTTAATGGCTGAATAGTATTCCATAGAGTACACGTGCCACAGTTTTTCAATCCATTCAGCCGTACGGCATAGTAATATCTTTGATTGTCATGTATTACAGTCATATGTTGAAAACTCATATTATGTGATGTAGAGAAAGAAAAAAAAAACTTATCATTTGACGTAGATGGTTCCACTCGTTTCTCTGTGCTTATGCAAATACATTAGTCTATGCATGCATAAAGATGGTTTCTTGGGACCAGCAGATGGTGTAATGGTTACATCACTGGACTCCCACGTAGTCAACTGCAGTTTGTGTCCAAAATCTGGTGGTTTAAAACTCACTCTGGGTATGAGTACATGCGTTCCCCAAATCCCAAGAGAATGGAGGAGAAGGGATTGTGGTGTGGAATTCCACCTGGGGAATGTGGGTGATTTCTTGCTTTCTGTCTCTCTGTCTCTTGGGCAAGCGTAAGGGCCCTATAGCAAAAATCTCTCTTAAAAAAAAAGATAGTTTCTCTCTCCTGCTTTTTTACAGAAAGAGGAGTACAACGTTAAAATTATTTTGTGATGTGCATTTTCCTTTAAAAATATAGCTTATCCCTTTGGATTAAAGCACACATATTCCTTATAAAGAATACACAGTATTTCATAGTATGAATGTGCCAACAAAATTATTGATCACGGCCAGGTAGGCTTTACTCCAGAGATGCAAGCAAGGGTGGTTCAACATACTCAAAACCATAAACGTAATACGCCATATTAACAGAAAGAATGATAAAAACCATATGATCATTTCAATTGCTTCAGAGAAAGCACTTGATAAAATACAACGTCCTTTCATGATTAAGACTCTTAGCAAAATTGGCATAAAGAGGTCATTTCTCAACACAGTAAAAGCCATGTGTAAAAAACCTACAGCTTAATATTATACTGAATGAAAAAGCTTTAAGCATTTCCTCTAAAAACTGGTGCTAGATAAAGCTGCCCACTTTCTCCACTCCTTTTCAATATAGTGCTGAAAGTCTTAGCCAATGCTACAAAACATATAAGATACCTAGGGATAAACTTCCTGGATTGGAGAAATGACAATTCTACCCAAAATAATGTACACATTTAATGCAATAGCAGTCAAATTCCCAGAGACATTCTTCACAGATCTAGAACAGACAAGTCATAGAATTTGTCTGGAATCATAAAAGACCCTGTATTGACAAAGCAATCCTGTGCAAGAAGAGTGGAGTGGGCAGCATCTCACTCCCTCACCCCAAATGTATTACAAAGCTGTGATAATCAAAACAGCATAGTATTGACAAGTGGACTAATGGAACAGAATAGAGACCCTAAAAATAAACTCCAAAACATTCAGCCAATTGATTTTTTTCAAAGGATATCAGTCTATACAGTGGAAAAGGAAAACCTCTTTAGCAAATAGTGCTGGAAAAACTGGGTATCCTCTTGCAGAAAGATGAAACTTATCCCTTATCTTTTACCATTAAGAAAAATCAACTCAAAATGGATTAAAGATCTAAATCTAAGACCTAAAACCATAAAACTACTGGTGGAAAATACTGGGGAAACTCTGGAGAATTGGGACAGGCAAAGACTTTTTTAAAGTAAGACCCCCCCAAAGCATAGGCAATAATTCCAAAAATAGACAAGTGGGATTACAGCAGATTAAGAAGTTTCTGCACAAAGAAAGACACAGTAATTAGTGTGACTTGATAACTCTCAGAATTGAAGAATATTTTTGTAAACAATGCTCAGATAAGGGACTAATAACCAGAATTACAGGGAATTCAAGTGACTTACCCCCACCCCACTCCCCCCAAAAAACAAAAAAACAAACGAACAAAAGATTAGCCCAATTAAAAGATGGGAAAATGAGCCAACCAAAATTCTCTCTAAGGAAGACATATGAATATCCAAAAAGCATATGAGGAAATGCTCAACACCCCTCATCATAAGGGAGATGCAGATCAAAACCACAATGAGATACCACTTAACCCCTTTCAGAATGGTGAAGATTAAAAATACAAATAAATGTAAGTGTTGGCAGAGTTGTGGTGAAAGGGGAACTTTTCCCACACTGTTGGTGGGAATGTACATTGGTCCAGCCACTGTGGAAAACAATATAGAGATTCCTCAAAGACCTACAAGTAGAACTACCATTTGATCCAGCAATTCCACACCTAAGTATCTATCCACACAACTGGAGAATGCTCAGTTGGAAAAGTGCTTGCACATCTATGTTTACTGAGGCCTTATTTACAATTGCTAAGACATGGAACCAACCCAAATGCCCATGAACAGAAGAATGTATTGAAAAAGTGTGGTACATATACTCCATGGAATACTATTCAGTCATAAAAAGTAACAAGACCCTGGTATTTGATAGAGAGTGGACACATATGGAAGATTTATTACTGAGTGAAGTAAGTCAGACTATGAAAGAGAGACATTGTATGTTGCACTTAACATATATTGCCTGCACTCTATGGTAGAGACTGAAAGATTAGATGGCATAAAAGCACTGAAAATAGTAATGGACACTAGAGACAATGTGGAAGGAGGGTGGGAGAGAAGGCAATTAGGGAGAAAAAATGGAGGGGTAGGATATGTGTGGGTCACAGAAATGGTTTATGACCTGTGGATGATAACATGTATAGTATTCTCAACTGGTCTGATCTAAGGTGTATTTAATGTTGGGTAAATTCTTTCTATCAGCTAAATGATATATATATGATTCTAAGTTTAATTACTAATGAAAAGAAAAAAATTTAAAATGATTAGAGATGGGTGTCTCATAAATCAGACTGGTTTTCTGAGTATTCTTCCTGTGTTTCTATTTTATTCTCCTTAGTGCTTTAAAGAAGACTTGACAAGCTGTGGTCTGTATCAGTGTTACCAAGAGGACAGAGCAGACCATCCACGGAGTCAGCACGGTGATGGTGGCAAAGATGCAGAAGGGTGAGTTGAAAGGGAAGGTGCTGAATTACAGCAGCCACTTACTTGGGAAGCAACGCGGAGAAGTGATGCAGTATGCAGGCTACACGGACAGCTATCCCACCACTTGTAACTATGCAAACTCTAGTAAGTTACTGGACAACTCCGTGCCTGAGTTTCCTCACCCATAAAATGCTAATAATAATGATATACATTTCATATGATTTCTTAGAAGTGCAGTGCCTAGCATCTAGTGAATATTAGTATCACTGCTATTCAAGAAACTCTAAATACTAAACTTTGGAGATCTTGCATTTTAGTTTGTTGAGATGACAGTCTTATACTTTTCATGCCTTGAAAAATATACTAACCTTGGGAACCAGCAGTTAGCGTAATGGCTATGTCGCTGGACTCCCATGTAGTCGACTGCGGTTCGCGTCCCGGACCCGGTGGCTTAAAACTCACGCCGGGCGCGTGTGCGTGCGTGCCCAAGATCCCGAGAGGAGAATGGAGGAGAAGGGATTGCGTCATGGCCATCCCCTCTGGGGGGGTGATTTCTAGCTTTCTGTCTCTCTGTCTGGCAAGCGCACGCGCTATCTAGTGAAAAACCTCTCAAAAAAAATAAAAAGAAAAATATACTAACCTATTTATCATTCATCTAGGTTTTCTAATCTCTAAACCAATATTACATTTTACCACCAGCCTTCTTCTTCTGAGTCTACTTTCATCATTACCCTGGATTAATTTTGACTGTGGAACATCATTTTCTTTCTTAGAATTTGCATTGTTCGAGTTGTTCTCAGTACTGTCTTTGTTGCTATTTCTTTGACTTTTTTTGTTTTTTTAGATTTTTGCCATAGGCACATATACTCACCAGAGAGAAAGAGAGAGAGACAGAGAGAGAAAGCGAGAAATGACACCCCCCCTCTGAGAAAAGCCACATAAAAATTTCTTCTCCTTCATTCTCCTCTTGGGATTTTGGGCATGCATGCACATGCTCCTGGCCTGAGTGTCAAGCTACTGAGTACAGTACTCTAACTGCAGTCAGTCATGTAGAGGTCAAGCACCTTAAGCACCTCTTTGACTACCTTAAGCATGTAAGAATATTCCTTTACCTGGAATGTCTTCCATTCCCAACTGGCCTCCTACCCCAGCCCTGCACCTCTACACACTCTACCTATTTTTCTAGGCCTAGAATAAGAAAAACTTTTCCAGAGAGTATTCTATAACTACTGTAACTTTCACGTAGTGGGTCCTGTCTATTAAATGTTTCACATGCACCTTGAACTCAACATATTTAAATCCAAGCTCTTTAACTTTCACTCTTCGTAGTCATTTTTTTTAAAATAATTTCTCTCCTATTGATGCCAGAGAAAGTGTGAATTGAATATACTCAATTGAGATCAAGGAGGAATGAAGAACACCCAGTAGAAATACATCATCCTTAACACTTCTTATCCCTGTTTCCAATATCAATTGACTATCATGTTGCCTTGGTTCTACATCTAAATAATTCTCCATTCCATCTCTCTCATTAGCTTTTGTTTTGACTACTGAAATAGACTTCTAATTATACCATTGCCTGTAATCATGTTCTACTCCAAACCATCGTCCTTGCAGCAATTAAAATATATATTTTAGTACACAAATGCAATTGTCCTTGTCTCTTTTGCTATTTTAAAGGCTTTCTTTTGTGTAAAATTAAATCTCTCTCCATTTTGCCATTTGATCTCTACCCTTCTAGCCCCCTCTCCAATCATTGCTCAACACTTTTTCTGAGCATCTGCCATTAGTGAAGCAGGATGCCATTTCCTGATTCCATGTCTTTGTAAGTTTAGTTCTCTTTACTTGGAAGCCCATCACTCATTAGTTTACTTTAAAAATATCTTAAAGACTCCCTTCATATATCACCTTTTTGTGATATTTCTGCTAGTTCTTATGGTTATTTTATTCATGATCTATCTGTCTTATCTATAAACGGTTCAAAATTCAGTGTAGTAGGGGACCAGCAGTTAGCGTAATGGCTATGTCACTGAACTCCCACGTAGTCGACTGCAGTTTGCGTCCCAGGCCCTCTGGCTTAAAACTCATGCCGGGCACGTGTGCGTGCGTGCCCAAGATCCCAAGAGGAGAATGGAGGAGAAGGGATTGCGGTATGGCCATCCCCCCTGGGTGGTAATTTCTCACTTTCTGTCTCTCTGTTTCTCTCTGTCTGTCTGGCGAGCGCACGCGCCCTATAGCAAAAACCTCTCCAAAAAAAATAAAAAATTCAGTGTAGTAAAAATAATATGTGTATGCATTATTATATAACACACACCTGTGTATATACTACATTGACCATAATCAATCTGTTTATATGTTTTCCCCTACCACACTGTAATTTCCTTGTGGGTGAGATTGTGGGTTTTCATCTCTTATCTAGCATGATTTTGCATGTTGTAAAGTTCCATTAATAGTCTTATAAAATTAGTAAATGAAATAATCCATACTCTTTACAATAGTAAATTCTGCAAGGTGAACCACAGTGCCTTTTACATACACGCTTTCATTCCACTTATGCTTGGCCCTCAGTAAGTGATTAATAAATATTTACTGACGAACTCTGAGAAATAGAGACTATTTTAGATTATTATTCCTAAATGTTTTTATTCACATATGCCATACTCTAATAATTAAAATTTCTTTAAGAAATGGACATTATTTTGCACATTGCTATCTCCGTAGTGACTCACGTAGGGGCATGTAATGAATAGTGATTGAATAACCAGGTAGCAAAGCCTGGGCTATTTCCTTCCAACTGTTCTTGCATTTTATTTCCTGAAACAGTATATGGTGTCGCCCATTAATGGTCCAAGGGAAAACGTGGCTGAGGCCTCTGGCAACACCCCTCTTTGGGCCACACACAGGCTCCATACTCTTTATCCATGTCCTGATGTATTCCCACAGGAATAACATCACTAGCTGTCTCAGATAACACACTCTTGAAAGCACCTGGCTATTGGCTTTTGCCAAGAAATGGCTTCACTCCAGGGCATGCTCATTCTGGCTGGCATGAGTCTGATGGACTCCTTGGCAGCCTGTCAAAGTTGGGTGGCCATGTTCAGCTCTACCCCAACCAGCAGAGAGCTCCTCTGTGTTTCCTTATGTGTTAAGCAAAAATGGTAATTGCCTCTCATCTATCTCAATGAGTTATGATGAGGCTAAACCAGACTATTCAATATGAAGGAACACTTGTTGAAAGTGCTTGAGCAGCATAAATGTTGACTAGAAACCGGAAAACTCCTTCTCACCCAATATGAATACCTGCTGTGACCTGTGGCTGAGTGATGAAAATGATAAATGATTAGGAAGTGGGGATTTGTTACATTAGATAAGGATAATTACAGAATTATGAATATGAAACACCTCTTTTTTCCTTCCATTTTAATCCAATTACAGTATTTGTCATCTTTGAGGACTGTGCATTTTATTACTAAAGTGAAAGGAATGAACAGCGTTTTATATCCTGGTCCTTTATTTCTTGATGAATGCAGAGAGGCGTGCCCTCTGTACAAAATGATGGCTGGAGCCAGAGTTGTTACCCGTGATCATACATTGCCCCCTCGTGGTGCAAATTGAGCTCACAGCGCCTTCGGAAAAGGTCTAAAACGCATCCTGGCTTGAGGGTACCCTGAAGATCAGTCTTTCTCCTTCTCTCTGTGTCTCCCTCAGTTTCCTCCCCCAACCTTAAAACTTCTTCCCCTACTGTCCTTCTTCTATCCACCATGTTATTTGACACCACCATAACACCCTTTTCCCATTACTGTGTAGACTCGTTCAGTTCTATGGTGAAGGAAACATTCATTCAGTACCAATTATGTTGTGCTGGGCATTTGCCGCCACTTCAAACATGAACTTTCGGACAACTTTATCTCAGTTGATGTCTCCCTTTACGTTCCCATCATGTTAATGGCCTTTCCCAAGTTGACTGTATGTTTATACCAATTTGTTGTTGTTCTCCCTTCATAATCATGTGATGTCCAAGAAGGTAAGGATAATATCTATTTTGCACACAACTAAGTATTTAGCATCTATCCAGACTTTAGAGTATTTATAGTCCCTAAATAATGTTTGTGAAGTGAATGGGTAAAATTTAAATAAATAATTTCAGTCAAAAAAGCACTTGCACATCAATGTTTATTGCAGCACTATTCATGATTGCTAAGACATGGGACCAACTCAAATGTCCACAAACAGATGAATGGATGAAAAAAGTGTGGCACGTATACTCTATGGAATGCTACTCAGCCATAAAAAACCAAGACCCTGGCATTTGATAGAAAGTGGTCCAATATGGAGGATCTATTGCTGAGTGAAGCAAGCCAGGATATGAAAGAAAGATATTGTATGTATCCACTTAATATATACTGACTTTCCACACTTTATGGTAGAGATTGAAATAGTGGAGGGCATAAAAGCAGTGAAAATAGTTATGGATGCTGAAGACAGTGTGGAATGGGGTGGTGGGGGGAAGGAAAAGTATAGAGAAGGATATCAAGAGAACAAATAGAGAGGCATGTCATTAGTGGGACCCAGAAAGTGTTTATTACCTGTTGATGATAACATGCATAGTATTCTCAACTGGACTGGTCTGAGAAGTATTTCATGCTGGGTAAATTCTTTATACAAGCCAAATGATACATAACAATTCAATGTTTAAAAAAATAATAAGTATAGGTAATAATAATCTGAAAAAAATGATGGAAAGCTATTTGATGATAATGACATGGATAGTAATGCCTTTGTCTCGACTGATAAGCATGGTAATCGTGCTGGAAAAAGAAATGTAATACTCTGCAAAGATATATGTGATTCAATAGAATATAAAAAAGATTATGATAATAATAAATAATATTAAAAAAAAAGATGAGAGTAGTAGCTGATGAGGCCGGTGAGGACAGAAGATAGGTCAGGGAATGTTCTGTGAACTCTACTTAAGACTACCCAGTAGACCAGCAGTCCTTGTAAAAGCATTTGTTTCTTAGATTTGCCCTATGGCAGATCATGTCTATAAATCCTCAAAACCAAGGATCAGCTTGTATTAATTTATGCACAAGGCCTGTTATATAGGAAGCACCATATACCTGTTGAATGAAAAAATAAATCAATAAAAACAGAAGTGAAATAAGAACAATCATGGGGCACGTAGACACAAGTAAATGATAATTGCAGAGAATGGGCACACGTTCGTGTGTAGAAGGACACACACAAAGGATAGAGCATAAATGTGACCATTTTCTCAAAGTGTGCAAATCCAATGATAGAAACTTGATAGATGTTTATTGAATGAATCAATGAACCTCCGAGCTAGTTATTGGAGAAATATAGAGCTGAAACTGTTGCCATGAAATTCTAAATTCTTAAAGTTTTATTCAGTATGGGACGAGCAGTTAGTGTAATGGCTATGTCTCTGGACTCCCATGTAGTCGACCGTGATTCAAGTCCCGGACCTGGGCTTAAATTCACGCCAGGCACGTGTGTGTGCGTACCCAAGATCCCAGAGGAAAATGGAGGAGAAGGGATTGCGGCGTGGCCATCCCCCTGGGGGGTGATTTCTTGCTTTCTGTCTCTCTGTCTCTATCTGGTGAGCGCACGCACCCTATAGCAAAATCCTCTCCAAAAAAAGAAAAAAAAAGTTTTTATTCAGTATTTACTGTGCTATTTGTGTTCAATTCTACTTTTTGCTCTGGTCTTGTACTGCCTTAATTTTGTGTGCCATCTAGAGACCTAGATCATCGACTTGCTTAGATTTAACCTACATCTTACAAGATTCCTACTATGAAATAGTAAGGAAGATCCCCTGAAAGGTGGATATCTCTTTCAGAAAGACCCTTACCTAAATGTTTATAAGCTTTGTTCTTGGCATGTGCTACAGAAATGGTATTTTTGGCTCATTCACAGAGTAGAATTTTACCTTATATTTATAGATAGAGTAAAATCCATTTAGGGGTAGTTTTTTTTATTTTTAATATATTTTCCTCCTTGTGGAGACTAATTGAAATTCGTGGGTTTTTAAATAAATATGTTACTTAAGAGTTTTACTGAGTGGCATAAAACTTTCTGGATTTTATTGCCATTGCCAGGGGACATGAAAAATTAAGGGCGTAACACAGTGATTTATGAATATTCTGGATTTTGTAAAAATCTTAAGGAATGATTTTTTTTTTTTTTTGAGAGGTTTTTGCTATAGGGCATGTGCACTCGCCAGAAAGACAGAGAGACAGAAAATGAGAAATCACCCCCCAGGCGGGATGGCCATGCCACAATCCCTTCTCTTCCATTTTTCTCTCGGGATCTTAGGCACGCACGCACACACGCCCGGCATGAGTCCAAGCCACTGGGTCCGGGACTCGAACCACAGTCAACTACATGGGAGTCCAGCGACACAGCCATTATGCTAACCACTGGTCCCAGGAATGATTTTTTTTTTTTTTAAAGAGAGATTTTTGCTACAGGGAATGTATACTCACCAGAAAGAGAGAAAAACAGACAGACAGAAAGCAAGAAATTACCTCATGGAGATGGTCACACTGCAATCCCTTCTCCTCCATTCTCCTCTTGGGATTTTGAGCATGCACGCACACGCCTAGGACTTGAACCTGGTTGATTATGTGGGAGTCCAGTGATGTAATCCTTTTGCCACCTGCTGGTCACAAGAATGATGTGTTTCTACTGAAGTTTCTTGTATTCCTAAATGTATTGATGTTTTATTGATAAGAGAGTGGGGGGAGCCTAATATAAGACTTGAAAAGAAATCTGGTTTGAATTTGGACTTCAGAGAGCTTCTCTTCATAAAAATAATTTTGGGTAACTTTTTTTTTTTTAAGTTACAAATCATTATTATTTTTAAAAAGACCATTGTCAATCAGAATATACTCAGAAACCACTCTATGACAAACAGGAAGAGACCTAAGGGAATTAGGTGCTTATCTTCAGAAGTGCTGAAAGACTGAAAGTCAGAGGACATGCACTTTGGCAGTGATTCAGAAAATCAAGAAGATGCCGCTGCCACTCAGGAGCCAGGAGTTGGCAGAAAGGTCAGTGCCCATGGGCACAGTTGTCCTGAAGTAAGGGATTGTCTGGGGGAACGTGACTGCAAAGACTGTATTTGCTGAAACCCACGCACTTACTGCCAGTTCCCGAGGGAAACGGAAAGTCTTCTCCTTCTTTTCCTTCTTCCAAATATGATACAGGCACACATGAAGGGATTTTGTAAATTTTGTGGAAAATAGATTTAAAATGCAAAAAAATTTGAAATCCATGCAGTTTTTTTTGGGGGGGGAGAGGTTTTTTATTGATTTTTTTTGTTATAGGGCGTGTGCGCTCTCCAGACAGACAGAGAGAGACATAGAGACAGAAAGCGAGAAATCACCCTCCGGGGGGATGGTCACGCCATAATCCCTTCTCCTCCATTCTCCTCTCGAGATCTTGGGCACGCATGCACACGCGCCCGGTGTGAGTTTTAAGCCACTGGGTCTGGGACGCGAACTGCGGTCAACTACGTGGGAGTCCAGCAACATAGCCATTACGCTAACTGCTGGTTCCTGAAATCCATGCAGTTTTAAAGTAATACATATTTTCACGAACTTTTGGAATAACCCCCATTGAAACAAATGTTCAAAAAGTTGATAGAAAATGACTATTCTGAATAAACTATGTAAGGATTTACCCATCAAAGAAACACTTTAATTTCATTTTTTAAAAAATTTTTATTTTTAGAATGAGGCAATTATTTTCATACTTCAGCAAAGAGGTTTTCAAGGAACAATCTTTCTAATGGAGATTAGTGAATGTGAAAATCAACCTCCAGCCATCAGCAGCTGCTCTGCTCAGGACTAGGCTTCCCCTGGCCCGAGTGGTGAGGTGGAGGGGTGGACTTTCCCTCAT
>NW_006206301.1:678224-678666 GCF_000334495.1 Tupaia belangeri chinensis | reverse complement strand
GGCTTTCCTGCTTTTTCTCTTTTTCTGCTAAGCCACACATTCTATAAAATCATCGAATTCTAGCTTGCACTCTTCCTCTGCCCAGATACTGCCGATTCCACGTGCATATTCTATCCATTCCTTTTCAAAAGCATGGCATCAAGGTGGGAAATGCCCAGGTAATGCCCAGTCTTTGCTGCGCATCAAGGAAAAGCATGACTGCCCGCCTCACTGCCCTTGTCTTCTTGCTGGCTGCTGCTTCAGAACCCTAATTTTATTTTTTTTTTTAATTTTTGAAGTCTTTCTAAAAAAATTTTTTTTATAAATAAAGTATCAGGAATTCCACTGGCATAGAAGACAAGTAGATAGAATTCACAGACTTCTGGTTTCTTTTTTTTTTCTTTTTTTGGAGAGGGTTTTTTTTTTTTTTTTTTTTTTTTTTTTTTCATTTCATGATTGTTCC
>NW_006206301.1:674858-677236 GCF_000334495.1 Tupaia belangeri chinensis | reverse complement strand
CCATGCCACAATCCCCTCTCCTCCATTCCCCTCTCGGGATCTTGGGCACGCATGCACACGCGCCCGGCATGAGTTTAAGCCATCAGGTCCAGGACTTAAACCGCAGTCAACTACGTGGGAGTCCAGCGACATAGCCATTACGCCAACTGCTGGTCCTGACTTCTGGTTTCTAAGAGGAGAACAGAGGAGAATGGGAATGATATTGAATGATATCACATTATAGCTAGCATATTCTTCAGCAATAAACAGGATAGCTATAAATCAGGTTTTTTTTCTTTTTAATGACAGAATGTATCTTTAAGTAATTCAGAAATTTGGAAGTAAAGTTTGTAAGTTCACATAAATCCAAAAATACCTATTTTGCCATTGCATGTGATCAATCATCTATCTGGTTGGATATGGAATCTTAGGTTTAGAATTATGTCTTCAAGATATTAAAGATATTGATCTATTATCACTTCATATTCTGAGTTGCCATAGCAGATCAGAAACAACTGATTTTTATTCCTTTTTAAGTAAATTATTTTGATCTCTGTGTGTGTAAAGAATTTGATGTTTCAAAATGTCAACATTGGTATGGGAATAATCTTTTTTTGTTTACTTTTTTGTTACTTGCTTGGCTTTTTTTTTTTTTTGAGAGGTTTTTCACTATAGGGTGCGTGTGCTCGCCAGACAGACACAGAGAGACAGAGAGACAGAAAGCGAGAAATCACCCCCCATAGGGTATTGCCATGTTGCAATCCCTTCCCCTCCATTCTCCTCTCAGGATCTTGGGCATGCACGCACACGTGCCCAGCGTGGGTTTTAAGCCACCGGGTCCAGGATGCGAACCACGGTCGACTACGTGGGAATCCAGTGACATAGCCATTACGCTAACTACTGGTTCCCACTTGCTTGGCTTTTTACAGTCACTAACTCATGTTGCTCTGTAGCATGAGAAAATTTTCTTCTGCTATTTCTTTATTTCTTGCATGAACTTTCCCTCTCTCACCAAAGTGAGCTCTTAGATAAATGCTGGACTATATAAATCATCCTTTTTACTTCTTACCTTTTAACAATGGTGATATTTTCTCTTCTCCATTTTAGCATATATATGTATATATTTTTTTAAGAGTTTTTTGCTATAGGGTATGTGCGCTCGCCAGGAAGACAGAGACAGAGAGACAGAAAGCAAGTAATCAGCCCCCAGTGAGGATGGCCACGCCGCAATCCCTTCTCCTCCATTCTCCTCTCAGGATCTTGGGCACGCACGCACACACACCTGGTGTGAATTTAAGCCACTGGGTCTGGGAGTTGAACCGCTGTTGACTACATGGGAGCCCAGCAACATAGCCATTAGGCTAACTGCTGGTCCCAGCATATTACGTTTCTTGTTCTGTATTCTTCACTAAGCCAATCTCATTTTTTCTGTTCACTTATTTTTGTTTCTGCTTGTTTGGTTTTATTGTAGTAGTGCCTCTTTTAGGACATTTGTTGTCCTCAAACATTTATTATTCTCGGGACAAACAGATGGGGTGGAGGTTAAGGCAGTTGGATCTCACAAGGCTGACTACGAAGTTCTAGTCCTGGAGCTTGACAACATGGCGGCATATGTGTGTGCACACCCAAAATTCCAAGAGGAGAAAGGAGGAGAAGGGATTGTAGAGTTGCCATCTCTCCTGGGGAGTTATTTTTCTCTTTCTCTTTCTCTGTCTCTTTCTGGGTAAATGTACCCTATAGCAAAACTGAAAAAAAAAAATGTGATTCTCAATGGCATATTATTAATTTCTGAATTTTTTTTTAATATCCCACCATTTGAATGTTGTTTCTATTTAGCTTAAACTTCATGTGGTAAATATGGAGAGGGGCAAGGCGTGGTGTTTAGAGACGAGGGTTTGTTTCTGTTTCCTTCTTTTTTATTCCCCATGTTGGTAGTTACCTGAGGCACTACTTTACCACCATGCACCTAGGGGTTCCATTAACTTTATACTCACATTCACAGTTGCTGTGAATTTAAAGATTACTTGTTGCCCAGCGCTTTCTGAAACCTGGCCTGGAGGCTCATGACATATATTTTCAATGAAATGATCTAATTGCCTATGCTTCTGTTACCTCTTCCCTCTGGGCTTAGAGCTCCCCCATGTGGCATCTACCTCTGCACTACATTGTGGCCTTCAGCCAGGTTTCTCTACAGACTTGAGTTCATCTGTTCTCTGCCTTTCAAAGGTGCTCAAAACTTCTGGCCCTTTTATAGCACTCTTGTTTTCCATTAGCAATGGAATTATTTTTTATCTTTAAATATCTTTAATGTCACTTCACAAATTTTGATAAAAATTTTGACAAAAGTAATGATAGTTAGCATACCTAGGCCTACTTTTTTTTTTTTTTTTAGATTTTTG
>NW_006206301.1:666691-674827 GCF_000334495.1 Tupaia belangeri chinensis | reverse complement strand
TTTTTGCTGTAGGGCATGTGTACTCACCAGAGAGAGAAAGTGAGAAATCATCTCCTGAGGGGATGGCCATGCTGCAATCCCTTATTTTCCATCCTCCTCTTGGGATCTTGGGAATGCACGCACATGTGCCCAGAGTGAGTTTCAAGCCACTGGGTCTGCGACTCAAAATGCAGTCTACTATGTACGAGTCCAGCGACGGAACCATTATGCCCTCTGCTGGTCCCACCTAGTCCTACATTTTGATCCGGCCAGTGACTTCACAGTTTTTTCCCTTAAACCATCGATGATGTCACTAAAATAAGAGGAAAACCACCTTTTGCTTTTTAGAATTTTAACTAAAAATTATACATATATATATATATATTTAAAATTATTATCCTCGGTTTTCAGCACAAAAATTACCAAGTTGTTATTCTATCTACTCTGTTGTGTTATGTGCAGACCTGCCCAGACCTGCCCAGTGACTAAAAAATCAAAGTCTTAATCTCTTCAGATTATTTCTGATTCTGGATTTTTAAATTATTTACATGTAATAATTGTAGATATTTTTAAAGTACGAGGTGAATTTTAGTACGTGACTACAATGTGTGAAGATCTAGTCAGACTCCAGGAACATTTCCTAACCTAAGGGTAGAGTACATTCAATCTGGCCAGAATACCAGAATTTGTATGAGTGAGGGCTATGCATCTCTCATTCTTCACATTTAGAATGAACATGTGTGTTGTGATTATCCTGTCCCATTTTGCCATTGTATTGGATATGTGGGAGAAGATGACTTGTCTTTTTAATTTACTTGTCTCTGGTCAGGAAAATCCATGTCTAGACCAGACAGGGCGAGAACAGCGTATCACCCAGAAATCCTGGACATTGAGCTTGATGCTATAATCAAAAGAAACTTGGAAGTTTCATCTTGGAGATAGTGTGAGTGTTCTAACGATGGGGGAAGGAGAGTGAGTTGAATATTTAGTGACCAGCAGAGTGGTGGCCGTTGATGTGATTCACCAAGTATTTCTGGCTTCCTTCTTTCTGGGCTTATGAGATTACACTTTTCTTTCTTTCTTTTTTTTTTTTTTTGGAGAGGTTTTCACTATAGGGCACGTGCGCTCATCAGACAGACAGAGAGAGACATAGAGACAGAAAGCGAGAAATCACTCCCCAGCAGGGATGGTCATGCTGCAATCCCTTCTCCTCCATTCTCCTCTCGAGATCTTGGCCACGCACGCACACGTACCCGGCGTGAGTTTTAAGCCACCGGGTACAGGACGCGAACCGCGGTCGACTATGTGGGAGTCCAGTGACATAGCCATTACGCTAACTACTGATTCCCAGATTACACTTTTCTGTCCACTGGCCTCGAATGGGATAATATCACTTTGGCCAATGAAATGTGATGTGTGTTATTTTTGCATAGAAGCTCTAAGAGAGGTGGTGTGTGATTTGCCATGCCTGCAGTTTCCTCTTCCATAGTGACCAGTAAGATTACAGGTAGAGGCAGCCCCGTTGGCTGTTGGCCTGGAGTGGTAATGAAGTAGAGAAGAGTCCAGAGTGACTCATGTGGACATGTAGCAGAAGTAGAAAGCAAACCTTTGTGGTTTTTAATTCACCAAGATTTGAGTGTTTTTAATCACAGCCTGACCTGGGTTTTCTGACTGATAGTACAGTGAAGTTGATTCCATGCATAAGACATAGATTATATATGGAGGCCTGCAGTGTCCTTGGTGTGTCAGAGTGAATAGTTTGGTGCATAAGGAGAGCAGAGTTCCTGAAGAAAGGGAGAGATGGTGGGGCACTTTCATGTCATGGAGAGGAGTGCTGATCTTATTCTGCAGATAGAGGGTTCAGGGTGGTAGAGTGGTGGGGAGACATGGTTAGTGAGTAGAGGAACAGCAGAGTGGAACAAATGAGGCTTATTAGGGGACTGCTGTGAGAAGCTACTAGGACCCAAACTAGACAGTGCTTATGGAAGTAAAAAAAAAACCAACAAGTGATGGACAATGTAGAGGTCACATTGACACTACTTGATGATCAAGTGAAGATGAGTGGTGAGAGTCAGTGATGGGTTCAAGGTGACTCTGAGGTAATGAGGGGATCTCAGGGAGCTTAGCTTGGCTTTGGCCCTGTGTTCACTGTAGCAATTTTCAGCAATGGCCTGATTAGAAGTCAAGAATGATCGTCTTGTCCGGAGTTGGGAATGCAGAGGTGATTGATTATTTGGTTGCTAAAACTGAGGTTGATCTGTTTCCTTTTTCTCACTCTTTTTCTTTCCCTCATTGGGAGGAGATGAGTGACATAGCCATTCTTATCAGTACTTTTTTTACTTTATTTTCTCCTCTGAAATGTTGGAAAGGCTAGCAAAATGGCCCTCAGATGAGGTTTTCACCAGAGAAGAGAACAGCACTTGTCAAAATTCAGTTGTTCCAAACATTTTTGGGTGTAGAAGAGATAGGAGAGAAAAGTGAAACCCAAACCAATAGGATTTTGTGGATTTTCACAGCATTTCAAAGACATTTACACAATCTAATCATAGTGCTGAGGAAACCAAGATTCTGTTAAAAAAATTGTAAGAGGAGAATTCTTAGTCCATCTGTGAAAAGTCAGGAGCATCTTCAGATGTTTACGCCCTACTGAAATGATACATTATGTGAAAGACGCCAGGTCACTGGTTCCCTGACTTCACCTGCCTCTTAGCTCTACCCCAGTCCCTAGGTGCATCACTCCCATGGTTTATTATTTTGCAAGGTGTAGTTGTTCTTTTTTTTTTTTTTAACTTCTTAGATTCCTTTGCATCCCGTACCCACTTTTTTTGAATAAGGTTGCATTTCTTTTTATGCCCTGCCCCAGTGAAATATCTCCCAGTGGGAACAGATGCCCTCAGTGGGACAGTCACCAAAAATCTACATATCTGGATCAGTTTCATCATCTACAGCAGAACTTCTCAAGTGAGGGCTACAGACAAACAACATCAGCATCACCTGGGGAGTGTGTTAGAGTTGTTGTGCATTTTCAGGCTTCCACATAGGACCTAGGAAGTGGGGCTAAGCAATCTGGGTTTGTTTGTTTGTTTGTTTGAAGAGTTTATTAATTTATTTCTTGAGCGAGAGAAATAGAGAGGGGGGCACTCCCAACAGGGTCTCCATGCCATGATCCAACCCTAGTCCCAATTGTGCTAGATCATAAGGAGGATATGAACCCAGGAACTTTCCCATGTGGGTTTAGCCACACTAACATTTGGCCCCACAATACTTTTTTTTTTTTTTGAGAGGTTTTTGCTATAGGGCACATGCACTTGCCAGACAGACAGAGACAGAGAGACAGAAAGCAAGAAATTACCCCCTAGGGGGGATGACCACAATGCAATCCCTCCTCCTCCATTCTCCTCTCAGGATCTTGGGCACTCACGCACACGTGCCTGGTGTGAGTTTTAAGCCACACCAGGGTCCGGGACTTGAACTGCGGTCGACTACGTGGGAGTCCAGTGACATAGCCATTACGCTAACTGCCAGTCCCCACAATCCATTTTTAATAAGTCCCCCAGATAACTCTGAAGCACACAATTATTTGAGGATCACTGGTCTTGGGAAACTTACTTCATAGATATGACCCATTCTCATTGGTGTGGTGAGATTTAGAGATGATTTGCTGATGAATTACCAACAGGAGAAGTCATGAGACATGGATATTGTGGAGCAAATCATTTCTCTGCCTTACTTAGCTTCTTTATCATTGAGACAAGGCAGTTGGACTGGTCAGCAGTTCTAGTCTAGAGACCTTTAAAACAGTATGAGAGACTCATCAATAATTTCTAACAATTAAGAAAGTTTTATAGAAATTGTTTCCCCTCAGGATGTTGCATGGAGGGACCCATATATACTGTTCGTTACTTTGGGGCCAAAATAAGCTTCATGTGGTCACTCATGTTCATATTTCCAGGCTCATCACAGGATCTGGCCCAATGAAAGTCTTTCAAGTAATGTTTTCTGAACTAAGTTTTAAGAGGAGACTTTAAAATTTTTTGAAAAAAAAAATGGAATTAATGTCTGAGGTTATTTTGGTGCAAAAAAAAAAAAAAAAAGTAAGGGTTGACTCTGGGCTGGTGGGTAAGGCAGATGGATCCCACCTGGCCAACTGCTTTGACCCTAGACCCCGGGGATTTGTGAAACATAGTGGGTGCATGTTCCATGTGTGTCCCAAATCCCCAAAGGTGGGAGATACAGAGGAAGAGGGATTGCAGTGTTAACATCTCCCATGGGAGGTGCTTTCTCCTCTCTTTCTGTTTTTCTCTGGTGAACACATATGCCATTCAGCAGAAGGGAAAAAAAAAGAAAAAGAATTAAAAATTCTACACATATTTTTTCTGTAATATACATTTTCACGAACTTTATGAATCAGCATGAAGAATACAGCTTATCCCATGCTGATAATAAGCTCTAATGTTCTTAAGTATGTGTGTCATTTATTGCTACGTCAGAATCCCAGAAATATTAAATGATAGCCAAGACAGAGACCAAGTGGCCTCAACGCTCAACTTGGCTTGTCAGTGCTCCTGTGGATCATGGCCCAGCTTACTTATTCATAAATCTGTGTGTTTCAGTTGTTTATGATTTTCTACTGAAACTGAATGTGCTTCCTTTGGCCCTGTAGGATCCATCTGGGTCACTGACAGGACCCTACTGTGCCCATGTGTGCAGTCTGTTTACTGGCAGTGCCAATTCAGCAGTAAGGCAGGGAAATTGCATTTTAACAGATGGCCAGGCCAGAGGAGGTGTCCTGTGAGCCACATGGGAGAAATTGAAATGGTGCCAGAAACCATGCAGGGTTTAGAAAGGGGCTCTCTTCCTTAGAATCATCAGTCCAAATCTCTGGTATCTTGTTCAGTCCTGAATGTTTTTAAGGGGAGCAGATGAAGACCTCTCTCACTGTGCTGGCGTGTTGGAGGGCAGGAGAAAAGAGATGTCACCTGCTGCTTAAGAACAGAAGTAAGTCAGCAAGACACTGGTGTCCTTCAAACTCTATTGCCTCTTTGCTTGTGAGGTCTGCTAAGCTAATGGCCACCCTTTTAAAATCTGAACTCCAGGGTCAGACACATGAAGGGTAAGAGAACAGACCAAACCTTTATTAGTTCACAGAACTCCAATTCTTTATTAATCACAGCTTGCTCACAATGACATACAGGAAAATAGCACTAATGAAGAGTAAATATGCAGGCAGCAACCTTCAGGAGTTGGGAGTTGGGGGAGAAACGACTTCAAAACTGCGATAGGTACTTATGGTGGGTATCTGGTGATTTTCTTGGTTGGCACGAACACCCTGCCTAGCCCCCTTGACTGCGTCAGCTCCACAGACGGAGTAATTTTTTTTTTTTTTTTATAGGCAGGATTGCCTCACACTGGGGAAGAAAGACCAGCTTGAGTGAAAGTCCGCAGTGTTTTCCTTGTGTGCATGTGTGTATATGTGTTTGTGTCTGTGTGTATGTGTGTTAATGCAACAACCAGCTCACAGTTTCCAAGTGGAAAAATATTCAGTAGCATCATGTACTTGTACTATAGGTAAGAGCTTAAAATGAACATCATCAATCATGGCATCCACAAATAAGCCACCTGACACAGTAATTAATTCATTCCATCAAAAGAACTTAAACTAGAGAATTAAGCCCACTTTACGAAGAGTGATCTCACAGCTGCTGGAACCAGTTGGTTTGGATTTGTGTTCAGCACTTTAAAAGGTTCACCTTTTTGCTTCTACCCAGACTGATCTCAGATCTGTCTTCTCATCCATCCCTCTCTAGAGCTGAAGAACATTTGTAGCACATAATCCAGTAGAAGCAAGAGTAAATGCTATGACTGGTGGGATTTTTTTTTTTTTTAGCCTGGTTTTATAGTTTCTAGGCAGTAAGTAGATTATGAGCGAACAAATGTGGAGGTTCATGTGGAGTCATGAGACCTGTGATCTAGGCATGGTCTTAGTCAAGCTCCGAGATTACAAAGCCATCCTGGTCATTAAGCAATGGTGGGTTTCTAGCACCATAGACTGTCTACTGACCTCATTGTTCTGTTGGAATGAAAAGGGCAGGGAGTGGAGTTAGACATGGGGAGCTTCAACAAGAACAGACCTAGCAAATTCATTTGAGTGGAAAGACACAACATCAAAAGCCTGTTACAGGACATGTAAGATTATGAAATAACTTGCATAATGCAATACTTGTATTTTTTAACAAAAATGTAAGTATTTACAAAATAAGATCCAAGGTATTTTTTAAACATCAAGCAAAACATTCTGCAAAGAGACCGCATTGATTTTTTTTTATTTTTGATTCTGTTTTTTGTTTTTTATAATGAGTTCTTTTTAAACCATGTCATACATTTCCCATACTGATATCGCATGATCCATTATAATATAGGCAGGGGGATTTACTATTGGTGGGGCGTGCCATACCCTCCATCGCCTCAGCCAGACAGTTCGACCTGGAGTTCCTTGTTCCTGCGCACCTCTGCAGCATGCCTCTCCTGAAAAACACCAGAGGGAGAAGAAATGTCGCCATGGTCTAGTCTGGTTCACAAAGAACTAGGAATACACTTGACTGGAAGTAATAACTTGGTTTAATTTCAACCTTTAGCAATTTAAATAAAGGCCCAAAGAAATGCACATTTAAAAAGATCTTACAAGACTTAATGATATCTTTAGAAATATATTAAACTTTTTTTGTTAAAACTATGATCAAAAGGTCATATGATCAAGGGATTTTTGAATGATTACTGCGAAAATCCAGAGAATAGCAATAAAATATGATGTTGCTGATTTTCCTATCTTTTTTTTTTTTCTTTATGGGAGAAAAGGAGAGATTTAGAGATTGGTGTTTTTGACAAATGCTCACTGTGTTGTGGCCCTCCTGTCTTAGCCTCCCGACTAGTTAGGATTACAGGCATGTACAATGAGGCCCCCGTGTGTTCAGATTGGGACAGGAACTGAATCCCCACTACCCATGTGGCTTCTAGCCTCCCACAGCCTCTACACAGGTAGCACCATGGCTGGGTTCCTATCATTTTTAGGGGTGTTTTTCCTTTTCCCTATTAGTTTTAGGGACTTTATAATTGCTGATGGACACTTTGAGAGGATTAAATACAGAAAGAAGACCTTTTGCATTGTTTTCTAAACTCTTGACGTCTTTCCTAAGGCCCTTCACAGTTTGAATCCAAATGACTTTCCAGTTTTACTCTCCACCCTTTATCTTACACATACTTGAAGTTTCGATTTAATGAAACTTTTTTAAATTTAGTTTTTAATGTATGAAATTCCTAGCCCTCCATCTCCATTGATCAGGATTATAAACTTACTGTTTTCATCCTGTGGAAGTTGTCCCTTATTCCTGCAAGATTTACCAGACCACAAAATTAAGTAATCTCAACACACTTAATAGATACAAAAATTAAGTTATCTGCTGATAATGCTGATAATAATGTGTATGTAATGTCTTTAACTTGACTAACATGAATACTACTATAATACAGTATTCATGCTGCCGAAAACCATATTGCACACTGTAAAGCTATACAGTGATTAAATGTAAAAAAATTAAGTAATTTCATTTTCTATTTGAACACCTGCATAAATTCTTCCATTTATGTGGCAGCTATTTTATTCTAACTTGTATCAGGAGCATTTCTATCCTTGTCTCGTCTGCTATATTTGAGCATAAACTCACCGAGGGCCTGGACTGTGCTTTCTCACTCTTGTTCCACTTGCAGAGCCTAGCAGAGTGCTCTGTATGCAACATGAGATTGTGGATGGCTATTTACATGAATCAAAGCACTAACCTGGATGAGAAATTAATTTCCTGAGGAAGGAACTGAGGAAGGAAAGGGGAATTCAGTATTTTTCAGTCCATGGTTCTACATAAGTACATTGTCTTGCATATCGTAAGTGCTAAACTAATGTTTAAATTAAAATTTGAAAATGCTAATTATTAATAGTATTATTTATTTTTATATTTAAAATGTTGTTTATATTACTTCTCCCCCCTCAGGGCTGGCAGGTGGCGTGGTGGTTAAAGGTGCTGGATTCCCACATGGCCAACTGTGGTTTGAATCCTGGACCTGGTGGCTTGCTTTCTTGCTTTCCCTTTCTCTCTCTCTCTGTCT
>NW_006206301.1:662571-666667 GCF_000334495.1 Tupaia belangeri chinensis | reverse complement strand
AAAATAATAATAATAATAATAATAATAATAGTAACAATAAATAGAATGAAATAAATAAATAATTATTTTAAAAAATTACTTCCTTCCCCAAAGCTCTAGACTTTTTTGGAGAACAGGGAGAGATTTTTGCTATAGGGTGCATGTGTTCACTGGAGAGACAGAGACAGAAAGTGAGAAATCACTCCTTGCGGGTTTGGCCACACAGCAGTTTCTACTCCTATTTTCTCCTCTCAAGATCTTGGGCACGCATGCACATGTGCCTGACATGAGTTTTAAGCCACCAGATCCAGGACTCCAACCATGGTCAACCACATCGGAGTCCAGTGATGTAACCATTATGCCATCTGCTGGTCCCTCTAGACATTTTTTGAGGCTGTATAGATTCTTTTAGTTTAAAGGCAATGACCTTAACCATCTGTATAGTAAATTTTATCGTTAAACTCTATTAATTTCAAGGAATCTATGTCTATAGGGTTATTTGCATTATAATGCTGAGCTTTTACATACTTTTACATACTTACTATGTATGAGGCCTGCATCCATACAGATTTTACCTGTATCGATTTCTTTAATCCTTACAGTAGTCCTGTGGGGAGGCTCTATTATTGTCCTCAGTTTACAGATGAAGATATTGAGACACAGAAAGCTAAGTAATTTGCTAAATTCACATGGTGACCTGGGATTCAAACCCAGGGAACTACAGCCTACTCTCTTAACACTATTATACAATCTCGAAGTTCGCATGAAGGGAAAATCTTCCAGTGATGTGCAAAACTGTGCCTTTTCAATGAGAGATTCTGAGAGAAAAAGGCATAGACCACTCCAAACTTCATTCAAAGATACAGCATTGGAGTAAGCAGGAAGTTGACTCTAGAGAAAGAGTTTAAGAGCAATTTTATTTAATGGGTTTAAACGAGTTTTTTTGTCTATGTTCAAAAACCATGAAGAAACAGAAAAAAAGCATGTATAGAGAAATCAAATCCTGTTTGGAAATGTTACAGAGGAAATTAGAAAGGATGCAGCTGATCCTTCTTTCTCTTCTGCTATTATGAGAAAAAAGATGCAGCAAAATCTTTTACTCATGCAGAAAGGAACTAATTAGTGAGAGCTGAGCTCTGACAAAAATGGAGAAAAAGCCCGTAACATCAGTATGTTAGAGAAGAGCAGTGTGTCAAGCTTAAAGATTCATATTGACTCAAGGTTATAATCACAAATCTTATAATAAGTAAAAAATAAAAGAAATCTTATAATCAGTGTTATTAGGCTACTTTGGATTACCAGTTTTATTGGACTCGAATTTAGTTGTAAAGAAATGGATTTTGCCAAAGGAAAGAACAAATATAATCTGTGAGCTTGGGGTAACCTTAGAAAAATAAAGTTTAAATAAATTCTTCTGAGTTTCTAGAAAAAAGTAAAGTTTATTTTCAGGCATCTTAGTGAATCCATTATTTGAAAAATTTACATTCAAATTTATATGCATATGATCAAATATATATTCATAGAATATTAGTGTGAGTTTATATCAAAATGGAGAATCAAAGGCAGACATGTAGTAATTTTCAGTACAGTACATCTTTCTTCTTTCTTTTTAAATTGCCAGAGGGCATGTGCACTCCCCAAAGAGAGACAGAAAAAGACAGAAAGAGAGGAAACACCCCCAAATACCCCCAAATGGGGCAGGGTCACACTGCAATGCCTCCTGTTCCATTTCTCCATCCCTTGGGTTTTGGAGACCACAGACACACAGACCACACATGCCCCGTAATTTTAAAGCCAACAAGGCTAGTATTCAAAATCTCAGCCATGTGGGATCTGGCTCCCTTAACCATTAGGTAGTATAGCTGGCCCAGCATAGGCTGTTTTCCTCACCAACGAACTGTTCGCAATTATCAGAATACCTTTACCTTGAATCCAGAGGTTCTTAAGGCAGTTGTGATACTCTGAGAAAAGTCATTTAATTATTGAGCTCGTACTATTAATGAGCTCCTTTTTTTTTTTTTTAAGAGATTATAGCTATAGGATGCATGCACTTGCCAGAGAGCCAGCAATAGACAGCGAGACAGAAAGTGAGAAATCACCCTCAGGGGGGATGGCCACACCACAATCCCTTCTCCTTCATTCTCCTCTTAGGATCTTGGGCACGCACACACATGAACCCAGTGTGAGTTTTAAGCTGCCAGGTCTTGGACTCGAGCTACCGTCAACTATGTGGGAATCCAGAGACATAACCATTATGCCATCTGCTGGTCCCAGTGAGCTTCTAATTTTTTCAGACACTATCAGAGGCATTGTGCTAAATCTAAATTTATAATGTTCTCTACAGTTTACTCCCTTCCTCCTCTCAATACAAAGGAAGTGTAATAAATAGGGACTTAGCATTGCATGCAACTCTTCTACTGATACAAAAAAAAAAATGCATAAAAGGTGGTTTTAGGAAAATAGCTGACGTCTAAGAAAGTGTGATTTAGGGACCAGCAGTTAGCATAATGGCTATGTTGCTGGACTCCCATGTAGTTGACCGTGGTTCACGTCCCGGACCCGGTGGCTTAAAACTCACGTCGGGCGCGTGTGCGTGTGTGCCCAAGATCACGAGAGGAGAATGGAGGAGAAGGGATTGTGGTGTGGCCATCCCCCCTGGGGGGGTGATTTCTCGCTTTCTGTCTCTCTGTCTCTCTCTGTCTGTCGGGCGAGCACAAGCGCCTTATAGCAAAAAACCTCTCGGGGGCGGGGGGAAGAAAGTGTGATTTAGTAGCGAGATATCTCTATTGGAAGGCAAGGAAATATAAGGTCTGGCCTATTCTTTTTTCTTTACTTCTTGTGCCTTCAAGCTCCCTAGGTATCAAATGCATACAGGAGGCTTGGGCCATGTGTCAGAGTGTGTTGTTTCCACTTAAGAAACTCCATTATAGGAGTCTATTTAAATGAAAGATGAGGTCAGCATCACCAGGGGTTCATTTTACTGTGACTCTGCACTTGCAATACAAAGAGAGTCAGGAAGTGAGTTGTGAGAGCCAAGAAAGCACATTTCATTCCTCAAAATGACAGTGGTCAGGGGGTCATGGGCTGCTTGGAGTAAGGATTTCCAGTGCTACTGCCAAACCTATTTACTGAGCAGTACTTGGTGACTGACAAGCAGTTGAAACTTCAGCTTAGTATAAATGTCTGGAGTCAAAGAGACTTGCGCTAGACTCTGGACTCTGCTGTCTACTTAGCTTTGTACTTTTGGTCAGAGGGTCAGGTGGAGAATTTTCTGCAGGAGGTTGTGATGAGATGTTTAGGGTAGGAAGGGACACGTTAGGGGAAGAAGAAAGTGTCTCTCTAATTATTCCTGGATGGCAAGAGCAAGGGTTTTCCTCTCTCCCCTTCTCTTGCCTTCACTCCTCTTCTCTCCCTTTTCTTCCTGTACTTCTTTTTTCTCCCTCTCCTTCATATACCACTCCATGAATAAGCATTTTTTTCTTTAATTTCACCAGTGTGTCAGTAATAATATAAGACTACAATTTTGAGTCTTGGGTATGACTGGTTAAGCCACTCAAGTTGGATGACATAAACCTGCTTAATGCAGATCTTGGTGGTACAGCTAGCCCTCATTCTCCTTTCTCCCTCTTTGCTTCTTTTCTATGTAACAGGCTAGAGTGTTGAGATGAAATGCTACAGGAATAGGAAACTGAAATTAAAAAAAAAGGGGGGGTGTAACTTTTTCTGGAGCAAGAAAGAACTTATGGAAAAAAGATATTTAAGTCCAATTTATGATAACATAAAACATATTTAGGAAATATTGAGCTCAGTGGTTCTCAGTTATGACTAAATATTAGGGCCTACTGTTGAGTTTTAAAAATAATACAGATTTCGGGACCAGCAGTTAGCACAATGGCTATGTTCCTGGACTCCCATGTTGTCGACCACGGTTTGAGTCCCGGACCCAGTGGCTTAAATACTCTCCGGGTGTGTGTGCATGCGTGCCCAAGATCCTGAGAGGAGAATGGAGGAGAAGAGATTGCAGTGTGGCCATCCCCCCTGGGGGGTAATTTCTCGCTTTCTGTATCTATCTCTCTCTGTCTCTCTGGCTAGCGCACGTGCCCTATAGCAAAAACCT
>NW_006206301.1:654860-662260 GCF_000334495.1 Tupaia belangeri chinensis | reverse complement strand
GAAGGGCTTGCGGTGTGGCCATCCGCCCTGGGGGGTGATTGCTTGCTTTCTCTCTCTCTGTCTCTCTGTCTCTCTGGCTAGCGCACGTGCCCTATAGCAAAAACCTCTCCAAATAAATAAATAAATAAATAAATAAATACAGATTTCTGGACCCTATTTAATTAAATCAGCATCTCCTATTTTAAAGGACTCTCCAGTAGATTCTACAGTGCAGCCAGGGTTGCTTTTGCTTTGGGCTTTCAGGTTTAGCTAAAAGCTTGGAGCTCAACTGTCTGGAGCTCCAGGGTTTTTCTGGAAATTTGTCAGGCAAGGTACTGAGGATACTACTATGGGCATCCTGGTGAGAATATGCTCAAATGCTCCATTTTCCTAATTGCAGAGGGGAGGGCCTGAGGGCTGCAGAGCAGGCAGATGGCTGGAAGAACTCCCATGGAATTGTATCCCACCACACCATGAAGTGACAGAGCCAGGGAGGGCTGTGAAAATGGTGAGTACTTAGTGTGGTAACCTAGATCCGGACTTATTTTCACTGAGACTCCTGAGTTTCTTTGTACTTACTGTCTATATCGAGCTACGCTACGTGACATCTTATTCTCTAATTGTTCATGGCACGTTATTTATTGCTGGATTTTGACTGCATTGGGGAAGAGATGGTTAGTAAGTACTTTTCAATATTACGTCTCCTTCTAGGTTCCTAAGCAAAGAGCAGGGACTCGATCAAAACTTACTGACTGATCAACTCCTCCATAGTAGTTTCACTAGTCATCAGTTTTGATATGGTAGATTCCATAATAGCTTATACGGGCAGTGTCATGCTTTTTCAGCATTACTATCATTATTGGTCCTCTTTTTAATTTCTGATTTCATGGGAGTAATTTTATTCAAATAAAAGGCTAAATAATGATAATAATATAAAACTTTGTCCAATTTAGGATAATGCAAAGTAATTATAGTTACACATAGACACACACCATATGTATATAATTTTGTACTACATAAACCTATTTACAATATTGGGTTGTTGCAAAAGTCATGATGTATTTTTCTGTTTCTATGCAAAAATGCATCATGACTTTTTGGATGACCCAATACATCAAAAGGAAACACACTCTCTAAGGAGTATCTTCACGGTTTGGAGAAGATAAAAGATCTTGGCCAAAGATCTTATTAGCTTTGAAAACATCTCCTTTGCTAATGGAATATTAGGGAAGACCAGACTAGAAATGCTTTGGACTACATCAATCTACATGAGATAGAATAGTGTCTTTGACATTTAAATCATAACAGGCTATAAATTCTTAGTTCTCAAATCTGACTGCACAGAATTGTGTGGAAAGTTTTGAAAAAATACGAATGCTGAGTCCTACCCCTACAGGTTTGCAAGGTGATGTCAGGAATTTTTAACACTCCACAGGTTAATGACTTCCAAGAAAAGTGTAAGGAAACACGCATGGCTGTCTGCATGGACACAGGAGGACTAAATCTGGGTGAGTGTGGGGAAGAGAGCAAAAGCGAGCTGGGCAGGGGACTGTGGAAGATAAAAAAACACACAGAGAAACAGAAATTGCCTATTAAAAGCCAGCGCTTCTTGAAATACTAGTTAAAATATGCAAATTTTATGAACTAATTTACAGTTGAAATAAAAAGGGATAGGCCCTATGTCTTTAATGTGTAATTAAAAAAAATCGTAATGCTCCTGAACTCCCCCCATCATATTCATCTTCTACTGGACACTAACGGCCTAATTGAGAATTCTGGAATAGACTCTGCAAGCTGCATTCTTAGCAAGTTCATCTTACATATTCAGGGCCTAGGAAGGAAGACGGAAGTCACAAATATTCTACTAGAATGCTCAGTGGCTCTGTCATCTGTGGTGCCACCACCTGACCAGCAGTTTTTGATAAAAATGCAGAATGAGGGAAAATGGAAGAAGACTACTGGGTTCAAGGTCAGGGGGAGTACATTTTTCATTTATTTTTTTGATAAATTTTTTTTTTTTTTTTTTTTTTAAAAAATTTTTTTTTTTTTTTTTTTTTTTGCTATAGGGCATGTGCACTCACCAGAGAGACAGAGAAACAGAAAGCGAGAAATCACCCTCCAGGGAGCATGGCCACTGTGCAATCCCTTATTCTCCATTCTCCTCCTGGGATCTTGGGCACACTCTCACAGGCATGAGTTTGAAGCTGCCTAGTCCGGGACTCAGTCGGCCATGGGGGAGTCCAGCGACGTAACCATTACGCCGTCTGCTGGTCCCCAGAGGAGTAAATTTTAGCAAACAGAGCCTTGCTCTTCTGCATCTCAGTAAACACCTGTTACGGTACACTCTGTGGAACCCTCAGAGAGCCGGGTTCTGTTGCCTCCTCCAAATCCTTCTGGACTCATGTGGGTGAAACATGATGACATAGCTCTGAGCGTGTGGAAGCAACAGCCTATAAATACATATCGAATCTCAGCTTTCGGGTTTTGGCTAAAGCATTCAGTGGCTATTTTGAATCCTTCTCAAGTCACTAGACTGCATCCACACACCTCTGAGACCTTCTGTCTTAACACTGCTCAGAGCCCACACTCTCTTCTCCAGCACTACTTTCAAAAATTCCTCAAGAGCACAGATGCCCATGAAAATCTCCATGAAATTACATTTTTAAAAGGCTTTATGCCTGATTTCTTTTGGTTCTAGCCTGATATTTATAGCCAGAGAATTGGAGTGAAAATGAAGAATCCCCAGAACTTCAGTATAAAGCTGCCTAAATCTTAAAAGATGAGCCACCACTAAAGAAGACCTGAAGCTAGAACCAGCAGTTGACATAATGGCTATGTTGCTGGACTCTCATGTAGTTGACTGCAGTTTGAGTCCCAGACCTGGTGGGTTAAACTCACTCTGGGTGCATGTGTGTGTGTGCCTAAGATCCTGAGAGGAGAATGGAGGAGAAAGGATTGCGGTGTGGCCATCCCCTCAGGGGGGTGATTTCTTGCTTTCTGTCTCTCTGTCTCTCTCTGTCTTTTTGGTCAATGCATGTGCCCTATAGCAAAAATAAACAAACAAAAAACTCAGTGGCTATTTTGAATCCTTCTCAAGTCACTAGACTGCATCCACACACCTCTGAGACCTTCTGTCTTAACACTGCTCAGAGCCCACACTCTCTTCTCCAGCACTACTTTCAAAAATTCCTCAAGAGCACAGATGCCCATGAAAATCTCCATGAAATTACATTTTTAAAAGGCTTTATGCCTGATTTCTTTTGGTTCTAGCCTGATATTTATAGCCAGAGAATTGGAGTGAAAATGAAGAATCCCCAGAACTTCAGTATAAAGCTGCCTAAATCTTAAAAGATGAGCCACCACTAAAGAAGACCTGAAGCTAGAACCAGCAGTTGACATAATGGCTATGTTGCTGGACTCTCATGTAGTTGACTGCAGTTTGAGTCCCAGACCTGGTGGGTTAAACTCACTCTGGGTGCATGTGTGTGTGTGCCTAAGATCCTGAGAGGAGAATGGAGGAGAAAGGATTGCGGTGTGGCCATCCCCTCAGGGGGGTGATTTCTTGCTTTCTGTCTCTCTGTCTCTCTCTGTCTTTTTGGTCAATGCATGTGCCCTATAGCAAAAATAAACAAACAAAAAACGAAGACCTGAAGCTGTCCAAGAAATACTCAGAAAACAGGCTGAACTGCCTACACTCGCAGTGCTCCGGGGACAGGGGGCATTCTGTTTTTCTTCGTGTCCCCTGTGGCTACAAATGATGGCGTTCAGTACTGGTGGGAAGGGTAATGGTCAGAAAAGATTGAAACACCCTTCTCAAAGTTTCTATTTCTCAATGCTTCATCTATTTTCTGGAAATGGGAAAAACTAAGCCACTCATGGCTCCATTTTCAGAGGAAAGTTTTTGGGAAATATTGGGGGATATTTAATATTTCTAATTTAACATTTTTCCAGTAGATTGGTTCTAAGGCTTATATAGAAGTCTTAAAGAGCATCACTAAGCCTCCTTTAATCTATTCACCACTGAAAAATCTGACAAAATCTCAGCTTTTACAGTGGACTCCCATTCCTCTACCATGTGGCACCCCCGCTAGGTCAGTGCTACACTGCAAGGTGCTGCCCCTGGGGTTAGTCATTCTTGCCTCTTCAGCAAATTTTGACTAAGTCTTTGGTGCTTGGGGACATGGCGTTCTCCCAGCTGTGCTGGAGGTCAATCTGTTCAGGACTGTTGTGATTACCTTTTCCTGCAGGCGTTCAATAATAGCAGCTAGATTAGCTTCACGGTTTTCCTTAATTTGTTCCATTTTCAGGATCAGTTTTTCCTCCGCCATCTTGCTGAAGTTGTTGTTCTCCTCCAAAGCCTTCTGAAGGACTTCTCGCTCGTGTTCCCTCTTCTCTGCCAACTGTTTCAGCACCTGGGCCTCCTGAGACTGGGGAAGAGAAACATATTCCTGTTATAATTACCAAATGCAGACCTCACAGAATAACTGTGTGCCAATTCGAGGCAGGCTTCTTTTCAAACGAACAGCACTTCCAGCCTGGAGCCCTGTAGCTAGTTCTGTGCTCATCCGCATGGCTCAGAGCGTTCTATAGAATGTGACTGGCTGGGAAATGTAGTTAGCTGAATTTTCAGCTGTGAAATTTTTGTATAGACTATTTAGAAGAAGTAGCATTTAGCTCTCATTGAGAAATTTGTTTGGCTCTGTTTTTGTTTTAAATAAGTTTCTGCTAAGTGTTTTTGCAACAGGAAGTGCTACAATTAATCTGGATAGCAACATTTCAGTGAAGCCCAAGGAAAAGGGGTGAGGAGGAAGTTCTGGTCTTTTTCCTGCCCCGTTGCTTTTGATCAACTATAGACTGGACCTTACAATGAACTTTTTAACTTTTGCCAATTAAATTGTCTAACTCACTTTCTCCCTTTTTTTAAATACCCTCTTTGTTTTTCCTTGCCATGAGCCAAATTCTCTTTGGAGACCTGAAAATGGTGCAAATATATTGTCCCCTTGGCTCAGACAGCATAAGTCCTTGTTCTGACCCCTTTTGGACATGCCGAGGTCACCTGAGGGACTACTGAGACCTGTGATTGCTCAGTGATTAGAGCAGACATGTCAGAGCCAGGCGCAGCTCTCCCTCCTACACACTGCACTTTGCTAGTATAGGGAGTCGTGTGGCTCTGCACAGTACGTATTAGTCCCTGGGTGCTGGAGAAAGCTCAGATACCTGGTGTCTACCTTTAGTGATTCTGGTTCCAAGGTTCTTTGGTGAGACCTGGGAATCTATATTTTTGATAAGCACTTCAGGTAATTCTCATGCATGCGTCCCACAGTCTGCTATTGGCAGAGCACGCTGGAAAAGGCTTTGATGTCCAACTTGGGTTGGAGCCTTAGCGCTGTTAGTAACGCTGGACGTGTTACTCAACTTCATTCCGTGTTCATTTTCTACTCCGTGCTACGGATCGAGAAACCTTACCTCACACAGACCTATCTAATACTTCAGACTGAATTACTACACACTCATTGTTTCTGGTAATTTTAGGTATTCCTGAGGCTGATGCTTTTAGGTGAGCCTTCCTAGGAGTAATTACAAATGTGAATATCTAAACAATGATTAAATTAAAATAATTCCTGTGAAGTGACTGTTGATCACCCTTGAAAGCATGCATAGGAAAACATTTTAGTCAATGATACTGACTAGAGGGTGTTTACTGGGGAGATCGTGATATGTAAGGAATATAGGACATGAAAAGGGGAAAAAAACTTTCCTCAGATAAAATTCTACAGAAATGGTAAAATCAGCCTGTTTTACAAGTCTTTGTTGATGTGCTTATTTTGAAGTTTATTTGAAATAGGTCAATGGCTCACTGGAGATTTGACAGAAAATCCTGGGAACTGGCTCTGTTACTTGCTTTAACCCCATAATGAGTTCACTGACATTTTTACTGGGCCCACCACGTTCTTTCATTGTTTAATAGGAATTTCTCACAGGAAAACAAATAGGAAAATAATGAGGAAATAACGCAAATTGAGTTCAAAACCAAAGGGAACCAGTCTGGAAAAAATGAATAAAATGTTTTCTAGCTGGTTCATACTCCTGCCTCTAGGTGGAACTGTTGACTTTGCTTATTTTATGATCAGGACTGTTGCATTGTTAGAGAGGGGAAGGAAGATGGTGTACAGAGAGAAAGGTATGTGGGTGTTCAAATTTTCTCTCTCAGAAAAGTCTTTGTGAAATTAATTTTTGTTGTATATCACAATAGTTCTTATCTCATATTGTGGTGTGTCAGGATCAAATAAAATAGTGTTTGGAAGGTATTTAGTGCAGTGTCTAATACCAAGTAAGTTAGTACCGAACAAATGGCAGCCATTATTACTGAAAGTAAAACTGTGGATGAAATGAGAGAATTCCAAGTTATTAGTGAACAGTTAACAGAAGAATGGTCTGAGAATGGTCTGATCTGTGACTTCAAGTTTGGACCTTGGAAAAACAGCACTTTTAAACCCAGAATTGAAAATGATGACACAGAGACAGTAGCAGGGACACATCAGATGATGACAATGTATGAAGGATTTCCTAATAGCGTTAGAAATTTTAGTTTGATACATCTTGTATACAGTTTGAGGTGAATTATAAAAATGAAGAACTATAATTTATGTAGTGAAATACCCAGTAGAAAATAAATTTGGGGGGAGACTTCAATATGAACAAAACCAAGATTGTCATGTTGAGCTGTGTCGAACATTATTTCTTCATAAATGAATGTTATAGAAATGAGGAGACTTGGGTTGATCCAACATTGACTTTTCATCATCACAGCAACATTTCTCTGACTAGCAATGTGATGATAGAACAAATGACATTTTCTCATTTAATAATAAAAAATTGTGTAACGCTAAAAAAAAAATGCAAAAGTACTTATAACTAGGAGATAATATCATTGAACCCGCCAGTACAGCTAAACTCAAGGTAACATTTTGGCCATCCCATGTATGCAGAGTGTTTGTTCAAACTCTATTGATTCTGGTTAGTTAGTGGATTCAGGGGTCCTCATGGTTGACGAGAGTCGGAATCCTTTCCTAACTCTCCTATTGCCACCAGCACACGTCCACTGAATGGGGCCGTATCAATAGGAAATCTCACAGTGACATGAGCACCACAAAGAAAAAGAGGATACAACTTTGATCTTTCATTACAGAAAGTTCAGTCTGTGTAACTTCTAGGCCAGAAAACCTTCTAGAGGGAAAATTCTTGCCTATCACAAAATAAATGTGATTTGTCCAAAAATTTGGGATTGGATTGGAGCCCTAGGCAATGAACAGAGACCCGTGGGGGCAGCTTTATAAACAAAATCAGTCAAACATCAAAATAAAGCAAAATGAGTCTTTTAAAAATGATCTGATTCAAAATTCTAGTGCTCTTACATTGTT
>NW_006206301.1:627532-654829 GCF_000334495.1 Tupaia belangeri chinensis | reverse complement strand
ACTCTTTCCACCAACAGTCAGGTAACATTCTCAACAGTTGCTGCCCATCAGCCATAGCCACTGAAGGCAGGTAGTTCTATGAGACTCCTGCTGTGTCTTTGCAGTTCCTTCTCCTTTCCTTCCCAGAGATGAGTGTTTCCCATTCTGCTCTAGGTGACTCCGACCTGGTCATTTTTCATGACCACTTTTTCAAGGAGCCTTTCTAGAGGATCTTTTATGGCACAGTGAAATGAACCCCCACTCGGTATTTAGAAACCCTGAGTTTGTTGAATGTGGAGGGCCACCTTGGTGCTGTGGAGCTGGGCTCCATGGCAAGGACCATGTCCCTGCAGCTCTTCACGCTCGATCAGCAAACAGTGATGGTGATAGTGATGGAGAGGCAGCTGCTGAATTGTTCATTTTCAGATGCTCAAAGTAACTTTGGCACTCTTTTCTAACCTGTTAAATTGTATTTTAACTGAATGTTTACATTTGTATTTTTTTTGGAAAGATTTTTAAGATAGGGTGTATGTGCTCCCCAGAAAGTGAGAAGTCACCCCCTGGGGGTATGGCCACACCACAATCCCTTCTTCTCCATTTTCCTCTCGTGATCTTGGGCACACACCCACGGGCGCCCAGTGTGAGTTTAAGTCCTGGGCCCAGGACTCCAACCGTGGTCGACTACATGAGAGTCCAGCGATGTAGTCATTATGACATCTGCTGTTCCCTACATTTGTATTCTTCTTCTTCTTCCTTTTTATTTTTTGAAGAGTCTTTTTTTTTTTTTTTTTTTTGCTATAGGGTGTGTGTGCTTGCCAGAAAGACAGAGAGAGATAGAGAAACAGAAAGTGAGAAATCACCCCCTAGGGAGGATGGCTATGCCACAATCCCTTCTCCTCCATTCTCTTCTTGGAGTCTTGGGCATGCAAGCACACATGTCCAGCAGGAGTTTAAGCCACTGAGTCCGGGGCTTGAACCGTGGTCAACTACATGGGAGTCCAGTGACATAGCCATTATATTAACTGCTGGTCCCAACATTTGCATTCTTAATTCCCATTCTGGAAAGAGCCAAAGTCAGGAAGAGACAATGGGGAGATAGGATAGAAAAAGGAAGTCTTTAAAATTAAAAGGGTAGAAACAAACAAGCAGATGGTGTAATGATTATGTTACCAGACTCCCACATAGTTGACTATGGTTCAAGTGCTGGACTTGGTGACTTAAAACTCATACTGGGTGCATGTGTGTGCGTGCCCAAAATCCCAAGAGGAGGATGGAGGAGAAAAGACGGAGGCATGGCCATCCCCCCTGGGGGGGGGTGATTTCTCATTTTCTCTCTCTGTCTCTCTGGTGAGTGTGCATGCCTTATAGCAAAAAATGTCTCAAAAACAATTAAAAGGCAACACATACCTTTTCAAATTTCTTGCCTTGGTAGGGCACATTTGGTCTGCATGAACAAATACTTCCACAGTTCTCATTCTGAGTAATAGAGAATTGCCATTTTAAGTCATGCTTACTGCACTTACTGGAGTGCAGTGTTTGGCTCAGCTGGAAATGCCTCCATTAGCGGAGTTAGTATTTTTGTAGCCATTGAGGCTAAATGAGATTACACAGTATAGGTGTTGAGTGCATTTCGTTAGCATAATTAATGGGGTGAGACGGAAGCAGAAGGCAGTACGGAAAATTATCCCATGAGTCTGCTGCTAACTGACAAAGACCGGCTGAACTGGGTGAGGCCATACCTTCCTCAGGGTTGCTCCTGCTGTGGTGCCTCTTCTTACACACTGGGAATGAATGTAATAACCACCAGGGCTCCACAATGCATTTGTAAGACCTAATAATTATCTATACTTCAAATGTTCAAAGCTCGAGTCCATGAAAAAAAAAATACAGGATGTAAAGTCAATTATGGTAGAAAGAATTCCTTACTGAGAAAGTACTATGGCTTCCAATTTTGGCTCCTATGCATAAGTACTCAATTTTCAAACAAATTCTTTCATGAAGGCCTTTACCTCGGTTCCTAAGGTCTCTGTAATTCTATTGGTGCAAAAGGTCATAGGCATCCTTCCTTTGTGTCATAGCCTAGCATGCAAACATGGCTGCTGATAACTTCTCTAGCTTTATTCCTGGTGAGAATTTGATTCTCACATGAAGAAACTTTAATCTTCTGGTCATACCCTCAAGAAAGAAAATTGGTTCTGATTCTAATATTTCTGTCAATGAACAAAGAAACAAGTAGTCCAGAAAACTGCAATAGAACATGACATAAAATGAACGCGCGGCTGTAGAATGAAGACAAATGGTACACAAAACGGGGAGGACTCATTGTCCATCTTTGGTAAAAATCAATTCCTCATGACATATTCATGGAAGTATTCTTACTTTATACTTCACTTGACTGGACAGATCAGCAGAAAGGAATCTTGATTGGGTGGACTGATAAGGAGGCTAGAAAGGTGGGATTTGCTAAATTCTTAAAAATAAAGTGTTCAAGGAAAAAGTATCTGACCTTGGAGGCACATTTCTGAATAAGGTGTACCTAACATAGAAGATCACTGAAATACCAAAGTGGAAAATTAGGGCATGATAACAATCAGCTTATATAATACAAATGCCCAGACAAAATACAGTCAAGGCGGCATTTTGGGAGGTTAAGGAACCTTGTCCATTTTGCTCTGGTAGAAACTGAGGCCCTATACTGGCGAACACCTTTTCTAGGTATTATTCTCCTTATGCTGAACTCAGTATGGCTGAAATAATTACATAATAGGTACATGAAGAAAAAAAAAATGAGACAGGAGAGAAGACTTGTTTTATATTTAGGGACACTTTAACATTTGCAAAAGAGGTTAATTACCAGTTCTTATATCATGGAGTGTAAGAGTTTCATTACTGCACAAATGAAATGGAAGATAAATTTGAGTTAACTGGTATATAAAATTCATTTTACTCTATGTTCATATTAGAGATTCACGATTATATCTTAGATAGTGCTACTTTTGCATTTATTTCTGAAGTGAACACATTGCTACCTGCCACCCAGAAGAATTTATCAGACACCGAATGTCTGGGTATTAGACTGCCTTTACACTCGTAGGCTGGATGACGTGTCGGCAATGACTGGCTTTCCATTTGGCGAAAAAACATGATTAATTCTGCTGAAGTCACAAAGTATATCTAGTGAAAATGTGAAAACGAACTACAACTATGTAAAACAAAAGGAATAATATTCACTTTGTGTTGAAGGGCCAGGGGCATAATAGATCATTTAAAATGGTTGCAATCCATAGCCTGTAAAACAAACTCTTCTGCTATAGCCCAAACAGGTTTACTGTGGCTAGCTTCTAGGAAAAGAAATGTGAGGGTTCCCTTCTTCACTGAGCAGATAGAACACATGAAGATTCTGCGGTCAGTATGTCACATTCCCTAGGGAGCAGAATGCTTTCTGAACGTCAAACTGTGAGTGACCAGCACTTTCCTTCACAGTACAAACCACCTCCTCTTTCTCTGGATTCCATTGCAATTGCCATCGACAATGTGCGAAATGTGAAAGGCAAATCTGTCAGATTCCATGACTAATGATCTACTTTTATTCCATTTTATTAAGAACAAGGGACATGCCTTCCTTTCAGAGGTTCTGTGACTTTGAAGTTGATGTTGTCAGTAATGTCAGTATGCCAGTTAAATCTCACTGGACTGGTTTGAGTAGGGTTCTTTTAGTCTATTTTAGGATATGATTTTTATCAATGTCATTAGGATCTTTTTTTCATGGTTGGTTTAATATTTTCAAGTCACTTTAAGTTGGGTTGACCTATTTATATATCTATTACTTGTCTCAAATGATCTATCCTTCTATGTAACTTGATAAATTATATGGTATAATATTTAAAAATACCGATAAAGTATATTGTGCGGTAGCATTGAAGTATCTATGTTAATGAGAAATGTCTTTCATTTACTAAATCATAAGTTTCCTAGATCATAGTCTCTGTGAGGTTAGGAAATGGAAGGGATTTTACATAGTAATAGTTAACCCATTCATAGTGCTTGTTAAATGTCTTCATGTAAAGTAACCTTCCAATTCTCACAATAACTCAATGATATAGGTCTTATTAGTAGTTTTATTTTGCAAATGAGTAAGAAAAGAACTAGAAAGATTAAGTGACTTGGTTAAGGACACAGCTATTCAATAGAGAAACCAAAATTTGATCACAGATATTTTCTTTACAATATGTACCATATCTTCTTCACTTCGTGGATTTAAAAAATTAAAAAAAATGATTGTTCTTGGGCTGGCTTCATAGCATGGTAAAGGAAGCCAGATTCTACATGACTGGACACAGTTCAAACCCTGGCCTTAGTGACTTGAGAAATGTATTGGGTATGTGTGCAAGTGCGCCTCAAATTCTGATGGGTTGGAAAAATAGAGAAGGGACTGTGGGGTGACCAAGCCCATTGGGAGGTACTTTCTCTCCTCTTTCTGGCAAGCATGCGTGCCATCTGTCAAGTAAAGACACTTTTTTTTTTCTTTATTTACAAGTGTGTGCATGGGCAAGAGAGAGAGAGGTGTGAGCATTTTACACAGGAATTGTTCACACCATGGTCTCTTTCCTCCTGCTCATCAGATCTTAGTCATGCCTGATGTGTTTTGGCCTGACCCAGCTGGGGATTTAAAACCTTGGTTGCCAGTGGGCTCTGGCTTATTTTGAGCTGTGCCATGGAGCCTGCCCTATCATTATGTTTTTAAACATGCTTTTAAAAAATGTATATGGATTTTTCCATTGACAAATAATGCAAGTGCTCTTAAACACTGTGCTCTGCTGAGGCTGACCATATCATTGATTATTCAAACTGGGACACTCATGAAAGTGAAAGAGAAACCATTAAAATGATGGTAAAGAAACAGCAGGAATCAGATGGTTGGTCCTAGGGCAGCTAGAATACACAGCCTAGCTCTGCTGCCTCTCTCTAAATAAATATTTTTTGAATTAATGAATAGGTGGATGGATGGCCACAGGTCTACATTATTTCACCCGTGTGAGTCATTGCAGTATGGAAACTTGGATTTCAAGAAATGAGCTTCAAACTGATCTCATGAGATTAATACAGTCTCAGAAAGGTGAACACTGACTCCCAGAGATAATCAGGACTGGAGAACAAGCAGGAGAATGTGAATGTTTTTTATAACAAAGTCCTTCACTAACCAATCAACTGGAGCATTAATTCTGACTCAAAGGAGCCAGGGCATGTTGTCCAACCTTTTAACCAGATGGTCAGTGCTGTAATAGTGTCAACAGATGGAATGAGAGGTGGGGAAGCTGCCAAAACATTTAACACAAAGTACATTTGTGTCCATGTGGAGATAACTCCAAGGTGGCCCTCTAGCTGTAAATCCAGAAGACTCTTGCAACATAGCCTAGGTCTCTCATTCCCTGATGGGGCTCTTAAACTGCCAAGAACAGGTCTCAAAGATATTAATGGGGTGGGGGCAGTTAAAAGTTCTTTAAACATATTAGAAGTCCTAACGTAAGTAATATTTTATATCTATATCCATGTCTTTCTATTTACTTTGAGTTAGAATTATGTCAATTTAGTGAGAAAATGCTTATTAGTTTAGGAGAAATATCTATTGTTGGTTATAGATTCCTTTGATTGTAACCATGGTGAAAGAAATGTATTAATACTTATTTGAATATAGTATGTTTGTTGGGCAGGATCTTTAAAAACCTATATGTATGTGAAAAGACATGGGTCAAGGACAATGAAAATGTTGCTGACCACTGGGCTAAATTGGATTTGTGTGTATTTTGAAAAGCCTCTAGAGACACGTCATTTCTTACATAATGGAGTTTGCACACTAAGCTGGTACTCCAGGCTTCCATAATCTCACCTCACTGCTCTCCAGCTCCCTACCTGGGTCTGTCAGTCCAAACGTTGATTTATCCGCTGCCTTGAAAACACGCTTCCTGCACTCTCTTTTTCCAGAACTGTCTTCTCTATTTATCTAACTCTCTTAATCTAGTCACCCACATCTATCTATCTATCTATATCTATCCATCTGCCTATATTTATATATAATATAAATAGATAGATGATTGAATCTGAATAGTTATCTGGCACTAATTTGAAAAACTTGGGGTTAGTTTCCCTATTGTTCACTAGAAGACTTCTAGTCTGATCACCGTGTCTGTGCTATTCAATCCAGTAGGCACTGGCTGCCTATGGTTATTAAGTACTTGTATAAATTGAAATAAGGTGTAAGTATAAAACTCACACTGGGTAATATTATGTGTATGTTATATTAGACTTTAGTATGAACAAAAGAATGTGAGTATCTTTTAATACTGTTGAGGATTTTTCAAGTAGCTAAATGTAAACTATTACTGTTGTTATTTTAGTTGCTTTTGATTTCAGCATCATGCTATAATTATTACTGTAACTCATTAGAAGGTGCATCATGAGAACTTTCCTATTATATGTAACTCAGACATGGAAGTTTAAAGTTGAATTATCTTTTAAAATATGACTTCAGGATTTAGACAGTGGTGCAACAGTAGAATGCAACATTCTGTGAGGCTGACCCACATCAAGTGGTTCTGTGTTCATGTCCTGAAACTTCCCTGAATATGCTGGGCAGGCATGTGCCTGTGATCCAGGACTGGCTGAACCTGGGGACGGGCTGCAGCATCTACACCCTGGTGGAGGTGCTCTTTCTCTGTCTCTCTTGCTTATGGAATGAATGAATGAATGAATGAATAAATAAATATATAAATAAAAGAATGTGAGTATCTCATTAATATCTCTGTTTGATTTGACATTGCAACAATGACCTGGTTATATTAAAATATAGTATTAAAATTAATACTATAATATAGTAAAATATGGTATTATAGTATAGTAAAATATAGTATCAAAATATAGTTAAAATATAGTATTAAATTAATTTAGGGTTAAGAGTTAAAATATAGTATTAATTTTGCATTTCTTTTTATTTTTGTAAATGTAGCTCATAGAGAATTTTAAAATGTGTATGCAGCTCACATTGTATTTCTAATGGACAGTGCTGTTCTACATAGCTGTGTGGCTTGTTTGTTTTAATTCTATTTATGTGAAAATAACCACACAGGCTATCAGCAAGGCAAAAGGAGAGAATTACAAATTGAATAGTGGATGGGCTAAGCAATTATTCTAATTGTTATAGAAACACTAAACATTCTCAGATAAAAATTAGGAACATTTGCAGTTTTGCTTGCCTAAGATCTATTTTGCCTTTTTCTGGTAAACATCTCAGTTTTCTTTTAGAGACTCATTTTTCACACAGCTCACTCCAGGGAGCTTACCTATAGTCCCCTGCAGACCAGTGGTGGGCATATGATATAGGGTAGCAACTCAAATAACCACATCCTCTTGGCCAAAATGATTGGTTGAGTTTGGGCTATGTGATCCAGGGCAGGCCAATGAGATTCAATTCCATAACTTTTTTTTAGAACTATTAGGCAAGAGGAGGTCTCTTTATGCTGCCATCACTAAATGATGAGAAATCTAATTTGGAACTGACTACTTGAAATGAAACATTCTTGGTAACAAAAGCAATTAGATGCAAGAAGAGCTGATGTAAAAAGACGTAAAAAGAAAGTTTTCTGACAATACAGCTTGATCACCTGGATCCAGCTATTTTTGAAGCTGTAACCACCCTTAGACTCTTCCCTCTTAAGAGTTTTCAGTCACATATCCACTTTCGCTTTAGCTAGTTGAGTTGGGTTTTGGTTTTACGTATGTCCTCACTAAAATAATTACTAAGCAAAATATAAAGAAGCAAATGTACAAAAAAGGATAAAATAATTACTAAGCTACATGCACTTGCTAAAGACTTTGAAAACAGAATTAACAATTCTTCAAATGTGTGTTAATTCAGTGCACTCCAATAAAATAAAATCAATGAGTGATTTTTTATTAAGTTGGTAACTTTCTGTTAGTCATATTATCTTCTAATTAAACCCTTACCACCAGGACATAATATATATAACAATTTTGCATTAAACATTTTTAACATGGGAACAGCAGTTAGCGTAATGGCTATGTCGCTGGACTCCCACGTAGTCGACCATGGTTCGAGTCCTGGACCCGGTGGCTTAAACTCATGCCAGGCACATGTGCGTGCGTGCCCAAGATCCTGAGAGGAGAATGGAGGAGAAGGGATTGAGGAGTGGTCACCCCCCCGGGGGGTGATTTCTCGCTTTCTGTCTCTCTGTCTCCCTCTGTTTGTCTGGTGAGTGCACGCGCCCTATAGCAAAAATCTCCCCCCCCAAAAAAAACCCCACAATTTTTAGCATAATACCAAAAATGTGATGGGATCCTGCTTTTATGGGGTTCCAAAGATATATTGTTCTGGGCATCATAATGCTGGATGTTTACATTTGTAAAGTCTTATAGCCATACAGTCAGTTCAATTGTTTAAATGTGTAACTGCTGATAATTTATTGCTACTAAGATGCAGAAGTTTTACCAGAATCATTTATTAGTTACCTCAAGGAGATCTATAAGTTAATTTTGATCATCTTTGTGTTCTTCTTCTATTTCAATAATTTACTTAAAATGAAATATTATGTCATTGGGAAAGTCAGGATACATTTTTGCACAGAAAAACGTGTCAGGACTTTCTCGATGACCCAGTACATTACCCAGAAACGCTACCAATGTCCTAAACAGTGATAATGAATTTTAATTTCCAAGTTTTAATTTCACCCCATCACTGACTTTGTATTCTAATCAAATCAGGGCATCTGTACCTGTCGACTTACGGCCTATACCTTTACCTGTCCCTGTAAGATGCCAGTGCTTGGCTAAGAACTTACTCTGTCCTGAGTGGCACATAATCACTACTGTCTTAGTTATTTGGTTATATCTGTTGCCAGAAAAGTTTTGATGAATCGTAATACTGAATAATTTAATTTAGCTTTACCATGAACAAAGTTAAAAATAGCAAAAAAGCTGATGAAATTTTTAAAAGTAAATTCCTGTACATATACTTGGGTTACTGTCCTTTTTTTTTTTTTTTTTTTTTTTTTTTTAAGATAGTGTCTTGCTATGTTCAGATCCTCCTGCCTCAGCCTTATGAGTAGCTGAAATGGCAGACGCATGCCACAGTGTCCAGCTGTCCGGGAAGGCTAGATACTGAACCCAGACCTTCCACATGGCTTCAGCCTGCTGAGTAGCAGCGTCTACCAGTGTACACTACAGTAGCTGGGCCAGTCTCTCCGCAGAAGGTTGTGCACTTGCCAGAGAGAGACAGAAAGAGAGGGAAAGCAAGAAAGCACTCCCTTGGGGAATAGCCACGCCTCATTTCTTCTCCTCCATTTCTCTCTCCTTTTGGGATATTGGGTGTGGATAAGAGCCTGGCTTGTTTTTTTTTAAGATGACTGCCTGGAACTCAAACAGTTGGCCTTGTGGGATCCAGCTGCCCTAATCACCATGCAACTGGCTGGCCCCAATTTCTTCCTTTGAAAACCTATATTGGGACCAGCAGATAGCGTAGCAGTTATGTTGCTGGACTCCCACATAGTTAACTGTGGTTCAAGTCCCGGACCCAGTAGCTTAAAACTCACATGGGTGTGTATGCTTGCTTGCCCAAAATCCAGAGAGGGGAATGAAAGAGAAGGGATTGTGGCATAGCCATCTTCCCTGGGGGTGTGATTTATTGCTTTCTGTCTCTGTCTCTCTAGTGAGTGCACATACCTCAGAGCAAAAATTTCTCTCTAAAAAAAAAAAAAGAAAAGAAAAATCTGTATCATAACAATTGTAATTGGTAAAATATAGCATATATTCATATAGTACAATTTCTTTCAACCACAAAGGTTAATATTTTCTTATTCAGAAAAATTAATCTAAGGGCTTCGAATCTTTGGGTCTTGTTATCTGATATTATGTATTAATGTATATGTGCATAGATATACATATATGTATATATTTTTGGGTCTTGTTATTTGATAATGTTTGTCTTTGTATACATACATGTATACATGCACACATATTTTTATCCTGTATTCCCTATTAGAAAATTCAGTGTTTAGGAGAAGGACTATCTTAATTATATTTGTAATTATCCAACATAGCATGTTTAATGTATTAGTTGATTTTTTTATAAACAAATTCTTAAAAATTATTAAAACTACAGAGTTTTTACGCACATCATAGGACTATAAATAGCACATATTCTCGGTGACTACACACTTGTAAATAGAAATCATGATAAAGCAAACAGAAAATAAAATGTAAGACACATTACCTAAAAGAATACCATTTTGACCTACTCAGGTCTACCTTAGTGGGATAAGCCCCCATATCTACGTATTTGGAACAGACATCTCCAGACATAACTCCTGTCCCTATGTATAGAGTCACTCAGATCTTAATGCCCTTCACGTTTTTAGATGTCTATTCTTCATTTCTAGGCCCAGATGGCACCCCCTGATTTCAATCCAGTGTTTTTTGTATTGTTCTCTGAACCAACCCACGATTAGCCCTGGCTCTTCTTACCTATATTTTTAACTTAATTTAATTTTTTTCCTTATAGGGTGCGTGCACTTGCCTGTGAGAGAGAGAGAGAGAGAAAGTGATGAGTCACCCCCTAGGGTGGATGGCCACACCACAGTCCCTTCTCTTCCATTCTCTTGGGATTTTGGGTGAGTATGCACACACACACACACACACACACACACACACACACACACACAGTAATTTTCAAGCTGTCAGCTCTGGGACTTGAACTCTGCTCTGTCATGTGGGAGTTCAGCACCTTAACCACTATGCCACCTGATGGTCATTTTTCTTAGCTATCTTATTGTAGAGAATTATGCATTTGGTAAAATAAAATTCACTGAGACAAGGAGGAGTCAATGGCAAAATGAGAAAAAAAAATCTCATCAAAGCTTAGAAATGAATTGAGGATAATAGTCAAAGATCTTGGAAAAGGTCCTGATTTGGGAAGGACTAACCTCAAGAGCAGGTAGTGAAGCTCTGAGGAGGAAAGAGGCAAGCTCCAGGCCCTTATGCTGGGAATGAAACAACATCTGGGCTGGAAAGGTCTTGGAAGGAAGATCTAATTATTTATAGTGCCAAGAAAAACCATGTCTGACTGGGTGTGTGACACAGCCCCTGGGGGGAAGGAGTTATCATTGCTGTACTACAACCTCACCCTTAGAGTTACCTAAGGCTGGGCTTTCATGACAGTGTTTATAACTGATGGCCTTGGGGAGAGAGACTCTTCAGATAGAAGGGACACTAGGAAATTAAAGCTCTTGTAGTTTCTGAAGCTCTGGTTTCATCTAGGCAAAAATCAGCATTTATCTGACCACAATTACGGCAAATACCCCAATTGGCCTTGTGCCATCTTTTGAAGACTTACAGTTGTTGGCATGGTGTAGGTTTAGGTACTATGGCCACCTGGAACTCCCACCAGAAGTGCGTGTGTTGGGGTGGCAGGGGATGGGTCCCCTGGAACTCCCACCAGAAGTGCGTGTGTTGGGGTGGCAGGGATGGGGAGAGAAGAAAAGAGAAGAGGAGAGGACTTAACCTATGGAAAAAGTTACCTTTCTTCTTTCCTCTGCAGCCTCCAGTTTTTTCTGGATCTCCTCCAGGGACAGATCTTTCTTCTTTGGAGAAGCTAAAGTCCGTGGGGCTTCTGAGATAGGAGATGGTGGCTTTAAGATCAGCTCAAAAGCCTGGCCAGAGGCACGTTTGTTGATTTGTTTCACTTCCATATCTGAGAAATGAACATTTGAGGAAGTTAAGCATACGGAGCTTGAAGGATGGATTTCTTTTAATATTTTCAATTCCAGCCACTGGAAGTAGCATTGTTATTCTGGGAAGCAGGAATAAAATGTCATACATGATAATGCGCTATACCCTGTTTTGAACACACAAGACCTCTCTAGGACAACTATGGGTATATTTTAGCAGAATACATATTTGGTGTTGAAATTCAACAATGTCTATAGGGAGTTGAATAGTGGCGTATTTAAAAAAATAGCCTGAATTGATTTTAAACTCAACTTCATTTTCCTGTTAAATAAATATGAGCTCTGCATGAAAATTAAGTAGCACAGATTAATTATATTTTTAGGAAATTACAAGGACTGAAGGCATTTTTTGATTAGATAATGAGGAAAATAACAGAAATCTCTAGTTTTCACATACAAGGATGCTTTAAAAATTCATAGATAATGTATATGATGAAAAAACTATGCATGAATTAGGATTTTTTGCACCAAAAATTAACACATATTTGAATTCTACTTTTGTGAACTTTTCGAAGTCCCCTTGTATAATTATATATATATATATATGTGTGTGTGTGTGTGTGTGTGTGTGTATACACACATATATCAACATAATGCCATTATAATATAACCATTCCTGCAGGGAGGCATCATAAAAGCTATGCTAGAACCTCTGTAGCTCTCTCAACAGGGTGGCAAAGTCAGGGCTAATGTATGAACCATGTTGTCATGCCCTTCAGTATGTTTGTTGCTTTCAGTCACCAGGCATTTATAGTGTCCACTCTGGGGACAACAGTAACACTCTCTGATGTAGGGGGAGGGCTTATTCTTAAGGTATTTATAGTCTAATAGGTACAGCAAGATAAGACCCATTGTCATATCTTTTTTTCCCCAAATCTTTATTTATTTTTAATTTTATGTATTATCATTATTCTTCAATTTTGACCAGAGAGAGACAGACAGACAGAGAGAAAGGAAGAGTGAGAAAGCAAGCCATCAGGTCTGGAACTTGAACCATGGTCAGCCATGTGGGAGTCCAACACCTCAACCATCACACCCCATTGTCATATCTCTGCTCCTATTTTGTTGTTACTAGAATAGTCTCCCCCTGCATCATCTCAGCTGAAAATAGGAGCCAGGGCTGGGAACCAGCAGTTAGCGTAATGGCTATGTCGCTGGATTCCCACGTTGTCAACCGTGGTTCGCGTCCCAGACCCCGTGACTTAGAACTCATGCTGGGCGCGTGTGCGTGCATGCCCAAGATCCTGAGAGGAGAATGGAGGAGAATGGATTGCAGCGTGACCATCCTCCCTGGGGAGTGATTTCTTGCTTTCTGTCTCTCTGTCTCTCTCTGTCTGTCTGGAGAGCGCACGCGCCCTATAGCGAAAACCTCTCAAAAAAAAAAAAAAAAAAAAAAAGGAGCCAGGGCTCAAGGCATCACGGTGAAAAGAGGGAGGGCACAGCATTTGCTTGTCTCATCTATATACGTACCCATGGAATACCAGTGAGCCTCAAAAAGAAGGACATTTGCAATGACATGGGTAAACCTGGAGGACATTACGCAAAGTGAAATAAACAAGACATGCAAAGACCAATATTGCATGACCTCACTCGTATGTGGGATCTAAAGAAGTCAAACTCAGAGAAACAGGTTGTGGAATGGGGTTACCAGGGTCTTACGGTTGAGGGTGGGGACTGGGGAGATGTGAGCCGAAGGATACAAAATTTCAATCAAGAGGAAAAAATTCAAGAGGTCTACTGTACCTGGTGGGACTACAGTTTATACTGTGTATATTGTATTCTTAAAAATTACTGAGAGAGTAGATTTTAAGTATCCTCACCACAAATAACTGTGTGAGGTAATGCATATGTCAGCTTGATTTCTTCATTTCGTAATACATACGCATTTTAAAGCATCATGATTATTACAACTATATGTATATACCCTTTTTTGTGTCAATAAAATAGTGAAGAATTGTTAGCCTTTTTTTCCATCAGTAGCTTATGTAGTGAAGATAAGAAGATTATTAATCTCTCAAATTTTAACCCTGTGTAATATAAAATAATGTAAATTATAACGTAGAAGACTGACCGTTAGTATCTGCTAGAACATTTATAATTACACAGCTCACAACTTAGCAAAAAATATAATGATTTAAAAAAGAAATCTGTGGACAGGCCTCATTTACAGATGAGTCTTCTGTATTTCGAGGCTCTGATTGCACCCCTCTGATTTCGGCTCACTGGCCCTTGTTTTGCTCTCTGAACCTACTCAGGATTAAGTCATTCTCTGTTGTAGATCATAATCATCCAGGTATTTGAAAACACTGTTCATGGTTTGGATATGCTTTATCTCCCAAAGGTTCATGTGCTGGAAGGCTGGTCCCCAATGCAATCGTGCTGACAGGTGACGAGACCTTTAAGAGGTCAGCCTAGTAGATAGTATTTGGATCATTGGGGTACCATCCTCATGAGTAGATTAATGCCATCTCCTTGAAGGAGGGAGTGAGTTCTCACTCACAGGTAGGAGTTAGTTCCTGCATGAGCAGTTGTTATAAAAGAAGTAAGACCACTAGACCACTGCCCACAGGTCACTCTTTACCTCCAAACAAAGCTTCTTGCTTCTGTTGGCCACACTGTGTCGTAGAACCAGAGGTCAGCCAGGTGTTGACCCCATTTTCTTGGCTTTTGTAGCCACTATAATTGTGAACCAAATAAATGTCTCTTATTTATAAATCACCCACTGTCAGGTATTTCTGTTTAGCAACATGATAGTAGACTAAAATATAGTTTTAACATTTTGTTTCAAGTTTTCCCAAGACTAAACATCCACAGTGCCCTAAGATGACACTGTTTCTAGGTATTGACCACACTGCTCCCTAGCCTCCAAGTGCTTTTTAATTTATTTATGTTCCTTTTAGATTGTAGCAACCATGTGGACTAGGTCTCCACGCCAGATTTGACTGGAGCAGAGCAGAGAAGAAGCATTGCTTCTCTTGATGTGAAGATTATGTGTCCATTAATTCTCCTTTAGCAGCCTGCTTTAGTGCACATGAAGGTTGTGGTCGAGTAAAATCCAAGGCTGACAGGAAGTGACCTTAGAGCCTTAAATGCCAAGAGAGTTCAGACACAACTGACTCCTAAGTATTTTGGGAAGAATATGTTTTTTTCCCCACAAATAGAAAAATGCTTTAAATTTTCCTAACGGCACCCAAGATGTAAATATATTTTAAATATAACTCTGTAAAAATTATGTAAGCCTAAGGAAAAGGATTACAAGAGAACATGGGCAAATAAAAATAGCTTATTTGATAAGGTTATGGGATTTTAAATGGCTTAGTTTAGAGAATCTGGAATTAGAGCTGCTCGTATTTGCATCTGAACAGAGAGCGCTTCTTACTAGCTGCGCTATGCTGGGAAAGTTAATTTCGTTCTTTAAGCTTTAATTTCTTTATCTGAAAGATAGAGATAAAAAAAGAGCACCTTCCTCATAAGAAGGCTGTAAAGATGAAAAGATAAAGGATAATGAATGTAAAACACAAGCCGTGGCACTTAGTGTTTATAAATGTAAACAATGATAGTAAAGATAGTATTATTAACTGTTGTTATGTTTGTCTGCAATAAATAATTCACATTATTACCAACACAGAAACACAAGGCTCCATTAAAGATTTTGGAAATTGGAAATTCTCTACCAACTTTTTTAGGGAGCAGCCAACATTACAACATAACTTCTAGGACTCAGTGATACAGTTTCTGACTTTCTTCTTTACTCAGTGCCTAAACCAGCAAAACCATCACTGTCTAGTCACACTGTTGACAGGACAATCATTTGTGTACTGTGAGTGTCTTCTGCTAGGCCCCGAGTTCCTTAAGGTAAGGCCCCTGCCGTATTCATCTTTGAATCATCAGTGACAACTAAGAATTAATCATAGTTAGAGAGTCTCATAAAGGATATCTCTGGATTCTTAGTTGGTGTTATATCTAGTAGGTTAACAAGGATCTGTCTAATTTTATTTGTGGACTAAGTGCACTTTAACAAAGGAGACACTGCACGTGCATTCTAAGGAAAATTTTGGTTTGAAACTGAAACCTTTCAGCATGGAAGGCATTTCCTTATAAAACAGTGCTGATGAGGCTAGTGCCATTGTAGAATAACTCCGGAAAGAAAATGCATTTGAATCATGGAATAGGCTTTCAAGAAATAAAAGAGGTTAACTGACACAGGTCCCTTCACCTTGTCTTTAATGCTTTACTTTATGTATGTGGAAAATAAAAAAAAAATGTGATCCTAATGAGTAGCAAAATATGTCTCAGTTAACTCTATACATAGATGTAGCAAATATTTTCATTAAATTGAATCAAGTGAGGATCATATTATTGATAGCTCCCATCATTGAGTCTTTATAAGGACCAGGCTCTTGCTAAATGTTTGACTTGAATTAAACCATTTAAACTTCACAACAACCCCTGGGAGGAAGATGTTGGAGTTAAATGAGGCTCAGAGAATCTAAGTATCCACTTGTGTGAGGTCACACGGACAGAGCAGGAAGGAAATCAAACTAAGCATAATAAATCAGGACAGATCAACTAAAGGGTTGCACTTCAAGAACGTTAACCGCTATGCCGAATCTTTAGGCTTTCTTTTTTCTTTTTTTTTGGAGAGATTTTCGCTATAGGACGTGTGCGCTCGCCAGACAGACAGAGAGAGACATAGAGACAGAAAGTGAGAAATCACCCCCTGGGGGGATTGTCACACTGCAATCCCTTCTCCTCTATTCTCCTCTCGAGATCTTGGGCACGCACGCACATGCGCCCGGCGTGAGTTTTAAGCCACCAGGTCCGGGACGTGAACCGCGGTCGACTATGTGGGAGTCCAGCAACATAGCCATTACACTAACTGCTGGTTCCCTAGGCTTTTCTTTTTAAATAAGTTTTACATGGGGCTTTAGGCATTAGTAAGTTGTATTTATTAAGAAAATTATTATTAAAGCCTGTTGATGTGCATGAACAAAATATGGGAACTTTATCAAGATTCCAATTAAAAAAAGGGATGATGGTTGATTTTTTTCTCTTGTGTTTTGTAAATACAAAGCATTTTCTTGCAACTTACGATCTACTCTAAATACAACTTAGCATTATTTGCAACAACAGCTTTGGAGTATTGTGGATGTTGTCCTGCTGGGTGCTACAGCCAATAACAATCCAGCCATGTTTCTTAAGAGACACTAATGTGTTGCTATTAGCACCAAACTCACACTGTTTTGAGCAATAGGGAATCAATAAGACCTAATAGCCAGACAGGGCGAGTCAATAGTGAGATCTACAAAATATTGACTGGATTATATCAGGAGTGGTGAGAGTGAAACAAATATATGCAAGCTTTTCCAAATGATCTAGCTAGCAGGGGCATGTGTAGGGTGGGGAACTCACCATCGTAAGTATAGATGTTAATGTTGCGAGGCTCCGGGTAGAAGCAAGAGCAGATCAGTGACAGCATGGACAGCTCCTTCATTTTTTCCTTGTAGGCTGAAACGAAATACTCAAAATTAAGATCTTTCATGTTCTGAACTTCCTCTTAATGCATGTTTTCATTTGAATGATTATAGCCTTTTGCAGAATGCATATTTCCTGCATACTGCTTTCTTTGCTTTCACCAAATATGAATGAAGGCAAGACCTCAACAGAACCTTGTTGGGCATATCCCTTATTGCAGAGGACATGGGTTTCATATCATAGCAGGTTAGATAACAAATGAAAGAAAAGGAGTTAGAGAAAGAAAGGAAGGGAGCAGGAATTGAGATTTAGCAGGGCAGGGGCAGAGATAGAAAAGATAAGGAAGAAGAAACAGAGAGAGGGTCATTCTAGCAAATGTGCGTGTGGGAACACTGGACGCAAGAGTCAGGAGGGTGCCTTTGCTGGTTCAGCCTGAATCACCACACACTCACCTGGGGATAGCCAGAGAACTCAAGATACATGCTCCAGGGACCTACACTGCTGCTTTCTCTTTATCTCCAAGTGCCATTTTCTTATCTTTCCGTCTTTCCACATGCACCCAAAACCTGGATGTGAGATCTGGTAATGTGTGATAAGGATCTCCTTCCCTCCAGTGTGGGTGTCAATCTTGCCACGCCACTGCAGGAATTTACATTGTGAATTCCCAGTTCCCTCACCCCACCTCATCTCATTTAATTTTTTCATCTCTAGGAAGCTTTTGCCCAGGTACACTTGATGACTTCACTGTCATCGTCACGAGGACGAATGTCTCCAGACAACCAGATGGGAATAACAAGGTGGTATCCTCTCTCCTGTGTTAATTATTTAATGAAGGAAAATAGAAGGAAAAATGACAGGTATAATGTGAGCTAACTTGTGAGAAAATATAAACAGGTGGCTATGTTCTAATATTGAATCTCTTGGCAGGACCTTAGGGTCCTTACTCTAACAAAGGAAGGGCTGATACCTTGAGAAGGAATGTTCTCAGAGAAAGAGTTTGGGGCCTTTCAGATAGGTGCATCTTTACTTGGCTAGAAGGAAACAGATTCACAATCTGGGTGCTTTAGAGCCACAGAAAACTAGATTGAGAAGTTTCTAAGAGATCATTTAGTCCACTGTCCACACACCCCATCACGAAGTTTACAAATGAAGAAGCTGAGCCCCACAGAGGCCAGAGTCACATGCGGCCAGTGGAAAAGATGTGGCCTCTGGATAAAATGTAATTGGCCAGTCTATCTCGACACTGCCGAGAGGCCCTGTTCAAGCTCTCCTTTTACGACGAGGTTCAGTGTGCCAACAGGGCTGGGCATGTCGGTGTAGAGTTGAACCAGATGCAAAGACCCAACCTTGCCAACTGCCTCCGGCTCAGCCTAACATCCAGACGATCTGCAAAAAGAATTTCTACTTGCTTACTACCCTATAATAAGCAACACAATTTTCCACATACCATGAAAAGTCCTAGCAACACATGTTCTAAGAAACTGTATAGAATACCTTTGGCATTTTAAAAGACCAAACCATATTTCTGTTTTATTTGTTTATTTTGTTAACAAAATTACATCACATATAAAAGGTCAGGCATGTATGTTCAGTGAGAATAACAATATTATGGGACCAGCAGACGGCATAATGGTTATGTCTCACTGGAATCCCCCCTAAGTCGACTATGGTTGGAGTCCCAGACCTGGTGGCTTGAAACTTATGTTAGACATGTGTGCATTCTTGCCCAAGATCCTGAGAGGAGAATGGAGAAGATGAGATTGTGACATGGCCACCCCCACAGGGAAGTGATTTCTTGCTTTCTGTCTCTCTGTGTCTCTGGCAAGTGCATGTGCCCTATGGCAAAAATCTCTGAAAAAAAAATTCTGTAAGAGGATAAAACATTTGGTGGTTTAATACATTTAATACATTTAATTCCATGAGCTAACTGAAAACAGCAAGGCTTTGTAGGCAGGCATCTTTTTCAAGAGAATATAATATGGTCTCCAAAATAGTTTGCAAAATTAAGCACATATTAGAAGCACATAAAGCATATTTGATGCCAACCTTATTAAGAAGGGCCAATCCAAACTTAAAAATAAAAAGATTTTCCATCTTATTAAAGTGGTAACAGATAACAGCTGCAGAAGTAGGTGAATTTCTACTGAAGAAAAAATTCTTCAATATCTGTCCTTATTTTCTTGAACATGAAATTCAATAGTTTCCGGAAAGGCTGCTGCTTTAATTATGTTTGACAAGCTAATGAGGAGGGCAGTGTAAAGGCCGTCAGGGTCTGGGCCAGCATGTGGCATTGTGGGTAGGGACTCCCACAGAGCTGACTGCAGTTCAAGGCCTGAACCTGGCAACTTGAAAATCAGGGCACATGTGCATGCGTGCCCAAAATCTTAAGAGGAGAAGGGATTTCAGTGTGGCCATACCTCTGGGCAATGATTTCTCACTTTCCCTCTCTCTGTCTTTCTCCAGGAAGCCTCTACACCTTATGGCAAAAACCTAAGAAAAAAAAAAAAGAAAAAGGTTGTCGGGGGCCAACATATTCTCAGTCTCATATATAATCTATAATTCTTACTATTATAGACTGAATGTACCCTCTCCCAAAATTAATATGCTGAAACCTAAGCCCCAGGGTGATGGTAGTTGGGGACTTCAGGAAGTAGCCCTCATGAATGGGACTAGTGACCTGATAAAAAAAAAGCCAAAGAACTAGCTTAACCTCTTTCTGCTGTGTGAGGACACAGGAAGTTGACAAGCTACAGCCCAAAGAGGCCCTCACCTGAACTCTACCATATTGATGTTTCGGCTATCCAGAGCTGAGAGACAAAGTTTTGTCATTATAAAGTCACTCAGTCTGTAACACTCGGCTATAGCAGCCCGAACTAACATAAGGACTGCTAAAAATATTTGTTCTTTCCTTTCCTAGGTGGTCTGGGGACAAAACCCAGTGGACCTCTGTGGATAACACCCTTGCCTTAGTTGTTAGTTTTATACGAGTTATGACTCTAGATGATAGGCCTCACCAGTGGCAGCCACTGCAGAGGGTCTGACTGATTCAGGGGGTCAGAATCCCAGGAAACTCCATAAAGCCAGTGGCAACCACAGCCCACGCAGACCTGCAGCAAAGCCGGCCTTTCCTATGAGGAAGGGTCTCCTCTCCACTTGGTGCAGTTGCCCAGACTTTCCCAGGCAGCACTGCCTTCCCTACTCATCTCTAAAAGCTGCCCAAAATTTGAGTCCTAATTCAGACACCACCTCCTCAGCATTTTCTCCTTCGGGGGTTACTTGCACTGGTCTCTTACAGCTGTTAGTAGAGCATGCTACATGATCTTGATTAGATTGTTTAGGGAAATTCACAATTTTTTTAAGTGTTTTTTTTTTTTTTTTTTTTTTGCTATAGGATAAGGGTGCTGGCTAGAGAGAGACACAGAGAGAGGGAAAGTGAGAAATCATCCCCTGGGAACATAGCTACACCGTAATCCCTTCTCCATTTTCCTCTTGGGATTGTGGGCATGCACACACACGTACCTAGAGTGTTTTTCAAGCTGTTGGATCTGGAACTCGAATGCACAGTTGGCTATGTGGGATCCAGTGCCTTATCCACCACCCCACCTGCTGGTCCCTAGAGATGAACTATTTTTGGTGTATACTGTTTGTTAATTAAACTAAGCATCTTGATGGAAAATATTATATTTTACTTATCTGTGAAATCACAGCAAGGTCCAAATGGAATAGAATGCAGTTATTCAATAAATAGTTGTTGCTTGCTTATTCATTGGTTTTAAGTCAGTTTCTCAGTTAACAAATGTTTATTATCACCACCTAGGAGCAGGAGTTTCTGTGAAGCATTTCGAATTACAAACAGAAAAGAGCTCATGTTCTAAGGGAGCTTTCAAGTCAGGAGGCGAACTATATGGATATAAAAATGGATAAAAAAAAAAGATGCAAAAGGTGTCAAAAGGGGGGCCCAGGTGATTTGTAGTATCTTTTCTAAAGAATCCCAAAACCTTGGGACAGTAGGAGGGTGGTAGGAATGGCTTTGCAGTTAGGTCTGCCAGATGTAGTAAATAAAAATGCGGGATACATAGCTAATTTTCAATCCAAATATTGCATAGGGCATACTAAAAATAATCTATTGTTTTTCTAGAATTCAAATCTTACTGTATCTCATATTTTACACCGTGACCAGAGCAAATAAACCTGGATTGTAAAGACTGAACAGTATTGAGGAAAGTAGGGAGAGAAGAAAAGGTATATTTATTACTGCTGACGTGGAAATGGAGTTCTAAGGAGACTGTGTGGAGGCTTTTATAGATAGGGCAGTATAAAGCATGATAACCCCACTCCAGCAAGCATCCTTCACATCTTGGGCTTTATGAATGGCATTCTCTCTGCTCCAGGGGGCAGCCTTGTCACAGACCCTTCTATAATGCAGTTTTCAAGAGCTGCGTTCTGGCAGCAAATCTTCCAGGAGGCTGCTTTTGATCCAAGATGTTGGGTAAGATGTTTTGAATTTTTTCTCATGTAATTATGATTTAAATATTCTGTTTACATTAAAGTAAGTATGAATATAATTTGTGCTGGAGTGCCAAAGCCCCATGAATCTTAAAATGTAAATTTAAAAGAAATTTAGACTTGAGAACTCAGTTTTGAGTCACCCTTAGGAATATTTCTTTCTTTCTTTTTAGTTTACTTAGAGAGAGAGAGAGAGAGAGAGAGAGAGAGAGAGAGAGAGAGAAGGGGGATGCACATGCCCGACACTCAGGGAGGTCTCTGGACCTGAACCTAGAAGCTTTCCATATGGGATTGTCTTGCAGAGTATCATATTTTACAGCGTGTCACTGTCTAGCTCCCCTTACAAATACTTCTGTGAGAGAGTTTGGTAAGCACAGAGATGGCAGTGGAAGCCCTGGTTTGCCTGCACAGTTCTGCTGTGTGCCCATTAATAACAGTCCCTTCCTCTGCCTAGTGTCCCGGTTTGGCCATTATGATCATGCTAGCAATAGGGAGCCATGGCACACTTTGAAAAGAGGGATTACCTCATAGAAACCTCTTCTTAGAAAGATATATCTGACTATTTTATGGAGAAAAGATCTTTCACCAGTTGCACACTAAGACACAAATAAGTAAACACCAGCAGGTAATGGAATCTGGCTTAAGAAAAAATGGTATAGCAAAGTAAAAAAAGGAGAAGATGCAGGAGATTTTGTGAAAGAAGTGATAGGAAATAATGAGTGAATTTAGGGTCAAGGGTCTACACAAGTACAGGCAGAAAGGGAAAGGTCCTTTTGAATGGGAGGTCAAAGGAAGCAAAAGTGTCGACAAAGCTGAGGTTGGCAGAATAGGTTGGATTTACAGAAAATAGGGCATCGGGCGAAGCACTGAAATATGAATAACCTAGATAGTAGCAATAAAGGAATTCCAAACAAAAATGAAGGACTTTGTGAAAACATGCTAATAAAATTTCACTATTGAGAGGTCAGTAGGTGTTATGGTGGTTAAGGCACTGGACTCCCTCATGGTTGACCATGTTTCGAGTTCTGGACCTAGTGGCTTGCATTCTCATTTTGTGGTGGTTTGCTTGACTCTCTCTCTCTCTCTCTCTCTCTCTGGTCAAATGAAAAAATAGTAATTAATAAAATAAATAAAGAATTACTTAAAACAGAAAAAGTACAAACCTAGCTAAAAATTAAAAAAAAAAACAAAAAACAAACCACTATTGATAGTTCACACTGTAAATTGACAATCATTTTCTTCACTGATTTTTGGAAAACAGCATAGGTTAATCTTTTCATTACATCCTGACACCAAGCATGCTTGTAAGGACGTGGGAGGGGATAGATAATTCCATATAACTTATTTTTATAGTTGATTGCATTCGCTATTAACTATCAATGTTTGCAAATAATAAAAATGTTTGCATTTCTCTAGTGGACTTATTTAAAATTCAACCCACTGAAAGAATAATGATCCTATAGCATTAGTCACTTAATCTAATGATGTTTGAATGACACGAATCATTTTTCCAATTTTTTCAGATGGCTACAATGAGCCACTAATAATGGTAACAGTTACTATGTGTTAAGGAAAATGTGCTAAGCTATGCACGCTTTTTCTCCATCATCTTCCACACTCATGGAGGAAGGAAAAGGCGTCAGAGGGGCTGAGACACTTTCTCGAGGTCCAATAGATCATAGAATATGCAGTGTCGGGTAAATGTACAACTCTGTATGCTTTGTTCTTTTTTTTTTTTTTTTTTTCTTTTTTTTTTTTTTTTTTTCTTTTTTTTTTTTTTTTTTTCTTTTTTTTTTTTTTTTTTTCTTTTTTTTTTTTTTTTTTTCTTTTTTTTTTTTTTTTTTTCTTTTTTTTTTTTTTTTTTTCTTTTTTTTTTTTTTTTTTTCTTTTTTTTTTTTTTTTTTTCTTTTTTTTTTTTTTTTTTTCTTTTTTTTTTTTTTTTTTTCTTTTTTTTTTTTTTTTTTTCTTTTTTTTTTTTTTTTTTTCTTTTTTTTTTTTTTTTTTTCTTTTTTTTTTTTTTTTTTTCTTTTTTTTTTTTTTTTTTTCTTTTTTTTTTTTTTTTTTTCTTTTTTTTTTTTTTTTTTTCTTTTTTTTTTTTTTTTTTTCTTTTTTTTTTTTTTTTTTTCTTTTTTTTTTTTTTTTTTTCTTTTTCTTTTTTGGGAGAGGTTTTTGCTACAGGGCTTGTGTGCTTGCCAGAAAGACAGAGAGAGACAGAGAGACAGAAAGCGAGAAATCACCCCCCAGAGGGGATGGCCACGCTGCATGAGATGCTTAGCTGTGCCCTGGCTCATTGGTGTTGATGACCATTGGAAACATCCTTCAGAGCACTGAGGGCTGACCACAGCCTCGTATTAAAGCAGGCTCTGTGAGGAGAGAGGAGCGCCCGGGTGTCAGTGCGTTCCCCTCCCTCGCTCTCTATCCCATGTTTTCTCTGCAATCATAACAGTCTAGCAGACAGTTTTCCTTAGCAAATTCTAAATCCTTAATTTGAATTCAACCTAAATATTTTCTTTTGAAGAGTGTCCAATTAAAAAGGAAAGGATAAAATCAGATGCGGTAGACTGAAGACTAGAGCTCTCTTGCCCTTGGATTTACAGCAATTAGATTTGCATAGTGTCTGACAGAAAGGACAAAGCCCTTTGTTGGAAGCCTAGCCATTAACATAAATGGGAACCAAAAGCACCTCTTAGGAAAACTGTCTGTCAATTCAAGGCAGAAGTGCCTTTAGTTTCTAGCACATTGGGGCAATAGTTATGGACCCCAGTCCCTTGACAGTCCTCCCAGCTGGCACTGGGAGCCAGCAGGTGGCATGGTGGGTAAGGGGTTGCACTCCTACATGGCCAACTGCTGTCCAAATCCCAGACCTGGAGACTTGCTTTCTCATTTTCCCAATCTCTCACTGTCTCTCTCTGGCCAAACTAGAATATTATTATTAATAATAAAAATGTTGGGGAATCAGCAGTTAGCGTAATGGTTATGTCGCTGGACTCCCACGTAGTTGACCACGGTTCGCGTCCCAGACCCGGTGGCTTAAAACTCACGCCGGGCACGTGTCCGTGCGTGCCCAAGATCCTGAGAGGAGAATGGAGGAGAAGGGATTGCGGCAGTGACCATCCCACCTGGGGGGTGATTTCTCGCTTTCTGTCTCTCTGTCTCTTTTCCAATAATAATAATAATAATAATAATAATAATAATAGTAACAATAATAAAAATGTTAAAAAATTAAATAATAAAATGTTACAACAATTAGAAGTTTTTTGTTTTGTTTTGTTTTTGTTTTTGTCTTCAGCAAATAATGGCAGAAATGGGATTCTCTGCTTCCTGGTTCTGAAAAGACCTGAGACTTGCATCTGCAGTTATAAAGCATTGCTGGTCTCTTAATTCTTTCCTTCCCTCTCCCTTCCATGACACAGACAGAGAGAGACTGAGAATGCAAGCCACCAGGTCCAGGACTCGAATCACGGTCAGCCATGTAGGAGTCTAGCGCTGTAACTACCATGCCACCTACTGGCCCCCCAAAGCTTTTAAATTAATCTCTTGATGCTCAATTTGACTTCAAATTGACCATATGAAGGTACTGGAAAAAGTTCACAGAAAAATAGAATTAAAATATGAGTTTATTGGGACCAGCAGTTAGTGTAATGGCTATGTCACTGGACTCCCACAGTCTAGACCACAGTTCATACCCCACCTGGTGGCTTAAAACTCACCACGCCAGGCGCGTGTGTGTGCATGCCCAAGATCCCGAGAGGAGAATGGAGGAGAAGGGATTGTGGCATGACCATCCCTTCCAGGGGGGTGATTTCTTGCTTTCTGTCTCTCTGTCTCTGTCTGGCGAGTGCATGCGCCCTATAGCAACAACAGCAACAAAAACAAACAAAACAAAACAGAAAACCATGAGTTTATTTTAGAATAAAAATGTTCAAAGTCCATTAGTAGTTTTCTCATACTATGAAATTTTCCATGAACTTTTTGAAGCTCCCCTTACATTGTGCATGTGTTTGGTAGCTTGCTTGCTTTGGGGGGGCTGTAGCCCAAGGTCACATTCTTCTTCTTTACTTATGTAGATCATTCCATTTTAAAATGCTTTTGGCAATGACTGAATGTATAAAGTAAATTAGAATAATAATAAAACTTGAAAAAAATGCTTTTGGAAGATCCTTCACTGCCATTTTCTTCTTTAAAGATGAAATAGACTGAAATAATTTTATTTAAAATACTTCTTACATACCATATTGGCTCTAATTTGGAGCATAAACCTATTGCTGATGAAAATGTAATTGAAAAGATACCATTTAAAAAAAAACTCAGGTTTTTTAATGACCTATTTTAATATCCCCAAAGATCACAGATATGAGGTAATTTCTGGCTATTTTTCCATGATGATGTAATGCTAAGTGGTTTGGTATAAAATTAAATTTAGACGACATTCATTCTAACCATCTCTCCTCGTAAGAATTATGGTTTCCTAAGGCAGGGACATTTTGAAAGATTAATATTTCGACTGACCGAAATACTACAGTTTTTCTGTGGAGATAGATATCAAGTTAAATAAAGGGACCTTTAAGAAGGTCAAAGTAGTACAGTCCATCACTGGTTTTCCAGAACCATATGAGGCTCTTAAATTTTAGTTCAATGGATTCTTGGCACTAGCAGTAGTGACAAGAAAAAGAAATTACATGACATGAATCAGTCCCTGTGATCAAAACTGTAATAGAAGCAGTAAATCGACTACCTGGGACCTCACCTCACTCTTGATTTCAACTAAAACTCCTGCTGCGTTTAATGAGAGCTCCACTCCATCATGCAGGGTCTTGTCCTTATTTTATTTTATTTTTTTTCCCCTGATGAAAGAAAATCTAACAGCCCTTGAAGAGAGACCAAATCTCACTGTGGTTTAAAGGAGGAAGGGAAGCGCTGTATTCTGTTTACTTGTCAAGATTTTTATCACCAAATCTGAGTACTGAGGGATATCTTTTTTCCCTGGAAGCATCTAAATACTAGCAGGTCATGGTAATGAGCCTAAAATGATAGCTATGTTAGTTGGAATTTAAGTGAGCTAAAGCTGAGTGAGAAAAAGAATGGAGTCTGTTCATCTGGATAAGCAGAGTCTTCATGGCAGAATGACTGCTTCCTTTGTAGTCCCCAGAGCGGGGATGCCCCTGAGCAGCAGTTTGAGCTGCCATGACGTTCTCTGAATTGGGAGATAGCTAAGGCTTTGGTCCTCTTTCTGTTACTTTCAGATTTTTATCTGAGGAGTTAGAAAAATATTTTTTAGCCATTCTTTAACATTTTTTTAATATGGCATATGTACATACCAGGGAGACAGGAAGAGATAGAGAAAGGGAAAGTGAAAAGTGGATTGACCTAAGAGTTGACTTTATCTCAGTTCATGAGTCAGTTAACTTTTCCCCCTTGAATCAACCAGTGGTTTGGATCCTGAGGATGAAGAATGAATGAACTAAAGAGAATCCTATATATCACGAAGGGATGGAATGGACTATCTTCAGATAATGGGATATACTAATATATAGAAAACATT
>NW_006206301.1:598977-627514 GCF_000334495.1 Tupaia belangeri chinensis | reverse complement strand
CCTGAAGCAATATGTGGCAAAAGCCCTCGCAGCTATATCCTGACCTAATTCTTCTGTCAGTCTGAAAATTGGCTTTAAGTTTGAAACTTATTTCTTAAAGAGTTTGCATGTAAACCTCTACTTCCTTAAACTGCTATAGAGCTTTAATGCACTTAAAGAATTCCATATTGTTGTTTTAGTTTGAATGTGTCTTATAAAATCTACACTATGAGGGCTGGCAGGTGGCATGGTGGTTAAGGCACTGGACTGCCACTGGCTGACCATGCTTTGAGTCCTGGATCTGGCAGCCTTTTTTCTCACTTTCCTTCTCTCTCTCTCTGTTTAAATTAAAAATAAGTAAATGAATGAAATTAAATAAACAATTCTTTAAAAACATTTACACTATGTATAGTAGTTGCTAACATCAACTGCAAATGACAGAAGTATTTTAACATTGTGTCATTGGCATATAATATGTATAAAGGTTCCACAGAGCAGAATTCTTATCTGGGTAGTGTACCAATTGTACTATGGCAGTCTGCCTAAATGTTTTCCTAGGTACTGAATTGAATGATATATAAGCAATTAATAGAATATAACTATTTCAGGCAAAGGTCACAAAAGGCCTCATGTAGGAGCCAGCATTTTGCTTGCTTCCATAAACCAAAGAATTCCAGCGTGTCCTTCCATAAAACCTTGTATAGTGCACAGCATGTGACATTTATACGATAGTGCCCCAAATGCTGGGCTTTTCAAATCATAAGAGTTTTACTTCAGTCAAAAACTGTGCATTCAATACTTAGGTAGATGGTGCAGTGAACAAAAACAATAGTGAGGCAAGAATAGCCTGCTGAAGGAAAAACGAGTTCCATGACTTCAGTAGTCATTCTTAAGTAAGTCTATGCTACTTTGTGAACACACACACACACACACACACACACACACACACACACACATATTTTAAACAGGGCACATGCATAAATAATGTCAAGGTTTAGAACTACCACAAAAATATTACAGTGATTTTATTATTTTTTACTTTGAATTTTTTAAGATTTTTGGCATAGGGCATGTGCACTTGCCAGAGAGAGACAGAGAGAGAGGGAAAGTGATAAATCATTCCCTGGGGGATGGCCATGCTGCAATCCCTTCTCCTCCATTTTCTTTCTGGTACTGTGAGCTTACACACACACATGCCCAGCATGTTTTTCAAGCCGTTGAGTCCTGAACCCCAGCAACACAGTCAGCCATGTGGGATCCAGTGCCCCAACCACGATGTCACCTGTTGGTCCAACGATCTGAGTAACTTGGAATAGTAACGGAGCCCATGAGATGAGTGTGAAACATCTTATTGTTGCTTCCATAGTGTGATTATCTTCAGAGGCAGTTAAATAGTGTGAAAGAGATCCTTCAGGTTAACCTTGAGATGACACAAAAATGTTTTTTTGTTTTCATTTTGGAATTCAAATGCCGCATCTTCAAGCTTTACCATGTAAAGACTCATTCTCTGAAATAATCTCATCATGTCATCTACTAGAATGTCAATATCATATAATTTATATAATTTAATCATTTTCTGCAAGGAAGCTAAAGCAATCTATAATATAAGAAAGTAAGAAATAGAAAACAAAAGCAAAAAAAATCATGAGAAAATAAAAAACAAAATAAAAAAGAACAACGAAAAAACAAACAGGTTAGTGATGTATCTGAAGTCTTTGTATTCTAGTCAGTTTTGCATCATCATTGTACAAACAGGATCGAAAGACAATTTAGTCTAGGATACATTTTCTTTTATTTTAGATAATATGAGATAAAAGTTCTTTAAGAAATAGTCATTTTTGCCTGAATAGAATTTCCTCAAAAAGATATATAAATGTCTTTGAAAAAATGCTTAACACCACTAGTCATCAGGGAAATGCAAATCAAAACCACAGTGAGGGCCAGTCAGGTAGCACGGTGACTGAGGCTGCTGGATCACACATGGCTGACTGCCGTGTGAGTCCCAGACATGGGTAGCTTGAAAACACCAGGTGCGTGTGTGTACGTGCTCAAAATTCTGAGAGGACAATGAGTAGAAGGCATTATGGTATAGCCATCCCCCAGGGGGTGCTTTCTCTTTCTCTCTCTGTCCCTCTCTTGTGAATACACATGCCCTATAGCAAATTGAAAAAAAGAAAAAGAAAAAAAAATGCACTGAGATATCATCTCATACCTGAAAGAATGGTTGCTATATATATTAAAAAAAACACAACAGGTAACAGATTTTGGTAAAGATGTGGAGAAAAGGGAATACTTGTACATTGTTAATGGTATGTGAATTAATACAGTCATTTTGGAAAACAGGAGTGTCTTCAAAAAATTAAAAATAGAACTATGTTATGGTCCAGCAATCCCATTACTGGGCATATATATCCAAAGGAAATTGAATGAATATGTTAAAGAGGTATCTGGGTTCCCATGTTCATTACAGCACTATTCATAGTAGCTGAGATATGGAATCATCCTAAGAGTACATCAGTGGATGAATGGATGAAGAGAATGTGGTATGTCAACACAACAGAATACCAGTTAGCCTTCGAGAAGGAGAAAATCTGCACCAGTTCATAGTGTGGTAAGGTGGCTAGATCCCACACGGCTGACTGTGTGGTTGGAGCCCAGGCCTGGCAGCTTGAGAAACATGCCAGGCACATGTGCATGCCTGCCTCACATTTAGAAAGAAGGGATAGATGGAAAAGGGATTGTGGCATGACCATGCCTCATGGAGAGTTCTTTCTCACTCTCTCTTTAGTGAGAACACATACTCTATGGCAAAATAAAAGAAAAAGGAGAAGGAGAAAATCTGCACCAGTTCATAGTGTGGTAAGGTGGCTAGATCCCACACGGCTGACTGTGTGGTTGGAGCCCCAGCCAGGCAGCTTGAGAAACATGCCAGGCACATGGGCATGCCTGCCTCACATTTAGAAAGAAGGGATAGATGGAAAAGGGATTGTGGCATGACCATGCCTCATGGAGAGTTCTTTCTCACTCTCTCTTTAGTGAGAACACATACTCTATGGCAAAATAAAAGAAAAAGGAGAAGGAGAAAATCTGCACCAGTTCATAGTGTGGTAAGGTGGCTAGATCCCACACGGCTGACTGTGTGGTTGGAGCCCCAGCCAGGCAGCTTGAGAAACATGCCAGGCACATGGGCATGCCTGCCTCACATTTAGAAAGAAGGGATAGATGGAAAAGGGATTGTGGCATGACCATGCCTCATGGAGAGTTCTTTCTCACTCTCTCTTTAGTGAGAACACATACTCTATGGCAAAATAAAAGAAAAAGGAGAAGGAGAAAATCTGCACCAGTTCATAGTGTGGTAAGGTGGCTAGATCCCACACGGCTGACTGTGTGGTTGGAGCCCCAGCCAGGCAGCTTGAGAAACATGCCAGGCACATGGGCATGCCTGCCTCACATTTAGAAAGAAGGGATAGATGGAAAAGGGATTGTGGCATGACCATGCCTCATGGAGAGTTCTTTCTCACTCTCTCTTTAGTGAGAACACATACTCTATGGCAAAATAAAAGAAAAAGGAGAAGGAGAAAATCTGCACCAGTTCATAGTGTGGTAAGGTGGCTAGATCCCACACGGCTGACTGTGTGGTTGGAGCCCCAGCCAGGCAGCTTGAGAAACATGCCAGGCACATGGGCATGCCTGCCTCACATTTAGAAAGAAGGGATAGATGGAAAAGGGATTGTGGCATGACCATGCCTCATGGAGAGTTCTTTCTCACTCTCTCTTTAGTGAGAACACATACTCTATGGCAAAATAAAAGAAAAAGGAGAAGGAGAAAATCTGCACCAGTTCATAGTGTGGTAAGGTGGCTAGATCCCACACGGCTGACTGTGTGGTTGGAGCCCCAGCCAGGCAGCTTGAGAAACATGCCAGGCACATGGGCATGCCTGCCTCACATTTAGAAAGAAGGGATAGATGGAAAAGGGATTGTGGCATGACCATGCCTCATGGAGAGTTCTTTCTCACTCTCTCTTTAGTGAGAACACATACTCTATGGCAAAATAAAAGAAAAAGGAGAAGGAGAAAATCTGCACCAGTTCATAGTGTGGTAAGGTGGCTAGATCCCACACGGCTGACTGTGTGGTTGGAGCCCCAGCCAGGCAGCTTGAGAAACATGCCAGGCACATGGGCATGCCTGCCTCACATTTAGAAAGAAGGGATAGATGGAAAAGGGATTGTGGCATGACCATGCCTCATGGAGAGTTCTTTCTCACTCTCTCTTTAGTGAGAACACATACTCTATGGCAAAATAAAAGAAAAAGGAGAAGGAGAAAATCTGCACCAGTTCATAGTGTGGTAAGGTGGCTAGATCCCACACGGCTGACTGTGTGGTTGGAGCCCCAGCCAGGCAGCTTGAGAAACATGCCAGGCACATGGGCATGCCTGCCTCACATTTAGAAAGAAGGGATAGATGGAAAAGGGATTGTGGCATGACCATGCCTCATGGAGAGTTCTTTCTCACTCTCTCTTTAGTGAGAACACATACTCTATGGCAAAATAAAAGAAAAAGGAGAAGGAGAAAATCTGCACCAGTTCATAGTGTGGTAAGGTGGCTAGATCCCACACGGCTGACTGTGTGGTTGGAGCCCCAGCCAGGCAGCTTGAGAAACATGCCAGGCACATGGGCATGCCTGCCTCACATTTAGAAAGAAGGGATAGATGGAAAAGGGATTGTGGCATGACCATGCCTCATGGAGAGTTCTTTCTCACTCTCTCTTTAGTGAGAACACATACTCTATGGCAAAATAAAAGAAAAAGGAGAAGGAGAAAATCTGCACCAGTTCATAGTGTGGTAAGGTGGCTAGATCCCACACGGCTGACTGTGTGGTTGGAGCCCCAGCCAGGCAGCTTGAGAAACATGCCAGGCACATGGGCATGCCTGCCTCACATTTAGAAAGAAGGGATAGATGGAAAAGGGATTGTGGCATGACCATGCCTCATGGAGAGTTCTTTCTCACTCTCTCTTTAGTGAGAACACATACTCTATGGCAAAATAAAAGAAAAAGGAGAAGGAGAAAATCTGCACCAGTTCATAGTGTGGTAAGGTGGCTAGATCCCACACGGCTGACTGTGTGGTTGGAGCCCCAGCCAGGCAGCTTGAGAAACATGCCAGGCACATGGGCATGCCTGCCTCACATTTAGAAAGAAGGGATAGATGGAAAAGGGATTGTGGCATGACCATGCCTCATGGAGAGTTCTTTCTCACTCTCTCTTTAGTGAGAACACATACTCTATGGCAAAATAAAAGAAAAAGGAGAAGGAGAAAATCTGCACCAGTTCATAGTGTGGTAAGGTGGCTAGATCCCACACGGCTGACTGTGTGGTTGGAGCCCCAGCCAGGCAGCTTGAGAAACATGCCAGGCACATGGGCATGCCTGCCTCACATTTAGAAAGAAGGGATAGATGGAAAAGGGATTGTGGCATGACCATGCCTCATGGAGAGTTCTTTCTCACTCTCTCTTTAGTGAGAACACATACTCTATGGCAAAATAAAAGAAAAAGGAGAAGGAGAAAATCCTGTCCTTAGGGAAACAGGGATGGGCCTGGAGAACATCATGTGAAATGAGATAAGCCAGACATAGAAAGTCAAATAGTGAGTGATTTCACCAATCATATGAAGAAGATGAACTTGTAGGAAGCAGAGATTAGAAGGGAGATTGATAGGGGCTAGGGTGGAGGTGGGGAATGGGGACTTACTCATCCAAGGACAGAAAGTCTCACCTATGAGGATGGATACATCCTGGAGTTCTGTTATACAGTATACAGACTATGCGCCGTAGTCTTGAAAACTGCTATGAAAGTAGACGTTTACTGTTCTTCCACAGTCCACACCCCACAGTGTAATTATCTTCTGTGACCACTTTAAAGGCAGCTAAATCATGTGAATTTCTCCAGTTGCAACATTTTCATGAAAAATGGCATCTACCTTTTACTTTATAAAATTATGGAATGTGTTGAGACTCTTTCAAGTAAAACTTTATTCTTGGATAGTAGCACAAGTCTGGATGAATCCCATGTTTTAGGTAGAAAAATAAACATCAGCTGGTGATTGGCTTGAACAGCCTTTAAGGTCTCGTTGAATTTCAAATTTTTGTATTTTAGACCTGAGCAAGTCACTTTACCTCTCTGGACCTCTTTTCTCATCTATAATTACTTTCTTCAAGCTCTGCACTTTTATGATTCCACACATGTAGCAAGTTTTTCTTTTTCTTTTTCTTTTTTTTTTCCCTTTTGCTATAGAGTGCATGGGCTCGCTAGAAAGGGTGGGGAGAGCAGGAAATCACCCCCAGAAGCATGGTCACTGCACTCCCTTCTCCTTCATTCCTCTCTCAGGATTTGGAGCACACACGCACACACACACACACACACACACACACACACACACACATGTGCTTGGCATGTTTTTCAAGCTACCAGGTTCAGGACTCAAACCGCAGAGTTGACCTTGTGGAGTCCAGCTGTCTTAACCACACCACTTGGCTGGCCCTAATTTCATCTTTTACAAAGTTAGCAATTTGTCAGTTTAAGTGGAATGACTTTCTTATTACATACCAATTCATCATTTTTGTGTTTTCTGCAACAAGTTTTATATACTACCTTATTTATTTATTAATTTCTTGAAAGAGAGGGAAAAAGAGAGACCATGGAGTCTCCAGCGTTGCATGACAGCACTCCTACAGCCTGAGCCCTTGGAGCTGGGGTCTTCCAGTCTTCTTTTAAACAGATTTTAAAGAAACATGTATTCTTCATAGTTCTGCTTTGCAAATTATTGCTTCTTCTGAACACTGGTATTTTGTAATGAGTATATAATAGGCATGAACATATCATATAAATGATAAATGTTTCATAAAGCAACCCATGTTTTGAATTTCAAATGTACGATCTAATTTTGGCTTCAAATACTCTTTCCTCACTGGCAGAGTAAGTGAGGCATAAAGTGTAATCTTTTTGGAGGCCATCTGGAGCTCTCTTTCAATTCATGGTTCTTAAAAGCAAGTATGACATGGGAAGGATTACATGTTGGTACAATTGGCCAAATGAGACTAGACTAACCTATGCATTTTATCTTACTTGTGACAGCGAGTAGCCTATAGCTTGGTTATAAATCTTATTTAAAAATATGAAAGCAAAAATGGAAACCATGTTCGACCTGCATTAATAAATGTGAATTGAAATTTGACACAATAAGTTGCTGGTATTATTAAAAAAAAAATCCCAACTAAGTAACATGTAATACATAAAGTCACGATGTTGGCGTTCCTTTATGTCCTATTTTTTTGAGATTATAATTTATAATAAAGTAGACATGTTTGTGACTATTGTTCACATCCTCAACAATTTTGCTAAGTGATTCAAGGAAGGACAGGACAGAAGACATGCAGAGTCGATGTGGACACGATTCATAATGTCTCCAGTGCTGTGACTCACATAGTTCCATCAGGCTGGGTTTGCACATTCCTAAAACCAGAAGTGAGTCAAATTGAATGATTCCATTGCAAGGGACTTGGAGTTTCTTCTCTCTCTCTCTCTCTTTTTTTTTTTTTTTCCTGATTTGTTTCACATAATTTAGCCTTTATTCCTTTACTGCTTTGTTTGTTGCTAATTATTTCTTCCTTAACTATATTTAAGGTTTTTGAGGGTGAGGAAATGTTTTCTGTATTTTCCCTTGTGTGTAGGTGTGTGTGGCTGTTAGTAGGTGTTCTATAAATGCTTTCCCATTGGTTGCTGAGCAGGGAGGAGCTGTCCATCATGTATATGATGTTACTGGATCTGTCAGTGCCCCAGTTGGCTTTTCAACGAGACTACATATGGGGTGGGGGCTAACAATCAGGTGCTGGGTCTGATGGAGCTTAACTCTCCTCTCCACTAAATTTATTATGCTACAGACTGGTGTCTCTGTGTTCTTTGAAGTGGTCTTCTTTTCTTAAATATCCCTTATCCTGCTGCTTTGACTACGTTGATAGCTTGAAAATGGCTATACCGAGTGTCTGCACTCTATGGCAGAAACTGAAAGAACGGAAGATGTAAAAGCAGGGAGAGCAGCTGTGGCTACTAGAGGGAGGGTGGGAATGGGGTAGGGGAGGGAATCAAGGGGGGAAAAGGTGAAATATTTAACTGACACAAATATGGAAAGTTACCTGATGAGGACAAGGTGAGTGGTAACATGCAGTGCATCATGTATTCATACTGGAAAACTAATTTTGTATGCTGTAAAGATGTGCAACGATTAGATACAAAAAATAAAAATAAGAAAATAAAGAGAAAAGGTGCTAGTTAGTGGTACAACTATCATTACTGAGTTCACAAAATGTAAGAAGGCTCTCCACCTCTCTTCTTCATACGGCAATTTCACAATAGCAGATAACCAACTCTCTGAGCAGGGAGAAGAAGAAGGCAGGTGGATGTTTCCAAGCATTCATTTTAAGTTCTGTGGCTTTTTTAGCTTCAAAAGACCAGAGATAAGTAAAGGTTGTCTGCGGTAATGTGAAGAATACGGATGGTAATTGAAGACTTGTGCTGTGCCTCAGGATCTGGGGAATCTTGGACCATCTACTCAACCTTCTGAATGAGTTTATTTACCCACAAATTGGGGATAGGATATTGGGAAGATTGACTTAGGTAATGTGTTGTGGACTTTAAGAGTTGTACTGATGAAAGATATTGTTAATGAGGATCAATCTTCTCCAAATTGATCTTTCTGCTTTGGATGTGAACTTCTAAAGGGCTTGTTTATGGCCAAGTGTTGCAGAGCCTTATTTATAATTCTGCCTGCTTCTCTTACTTATTTTGCCCTTATCATCGAATCACTAGACCCAAACCTAATTTGAGCTGCTACTCTGTCCAAGGAAGACTGCAAAGCAGTTAATCAAGTCAGTTATGGGGCCAGACTAATTTGTTTAATCCTGGTGCTACTCCTCCTTCTTCTTCTTCTTTTTTTTTTTTCCAGAGAGAGAGGGGGAGAAACAGAAAGAAAGTGCCCCATAATGGGGAGTGATCATGCCATAATCCCTTCTCCTTAATTTCTCCTTCCTGTCAGGATTTGGGGCACACACGCACATGCCTGGTGTGTTTTCAAGCCCTCAGAACTAGGACTCAAATCCCTGTTGGCTGTCCCAGTGGGACCCAGCTCTGTTAACCACTAGGCCATGGGACTGGCCCTGATGCTACCACTTTTGTTGGCTGCGTGTGACTTTCCCCCTCCCCCTTTTCCACCTATGCAAATAGAGATGGTGGTAATCCTCACAGGATGTGTGGCACAGACGTGATACTTGACGCGTAGGAACCAAACACACGCTAGTCAGTAGTCTCACTACTGCAGACCACATAGGTGTTGTAGGGGAATCACATAAATGGAACATGTATCTGGTCTAAAAAAAGCCTTCAGGAGAGCGGGATAGAAGAGAAGAATATGTCTGCAGTGCAAGATAAGGAAAAAAATAGTTCAAAATGAGGGAACTGGAACACAGTGGAGTGTTAAATTAAAACCTGGCTCTGCCCTGACCAACTTTAGTGACCCAGCGCAAATCACTGAGCTCCTCTTGGCTTGCGTTTTTCCTTCTTGTCAAGTGGGAGAAAGGAGTTTATGCCTCAGAGTTTAACGTCTATGTCTCAGAGTTGCCATAAACGTTAAATGAAAGTGCATAGGAACACGTGACGTGTAACCAGCTCATGCAGAGTTGCCAGGCAATAACTGACAGGGAAGATGACAATGCAAAGCAGCTGCAAGATGGCTAATTGCTACCTTGATTGTTGGACAATAAACGTAAGGAGTTTGCAGGCAGGAAAGGAAAGTGAGAGTCAAGGTTGACTTAGGAAGCTGGCTACTATTGCTTTTCTAAAGAGCATATGCTTCCTTAGAAGCTATTCTGAGACATCTTCTGACTTCTTAACAATCCTTACCCCATGTATTTACAGGCATTTCTAAAATTGATCAAAAGGGATAAAACATGCAGTTTTCTGGACAGAATAATTTCATGGCTATTTGTCATTCATTAGGAGTAACATCTTGCCTTTGCAACTTAAAGTGGATCGGTTGTTAATCTTTTCAGCTATATGAATCAGACTCAAAACTCAGTGTTCTCCCCCAAATGACACTTTTCTGCATTTCTTATCTTGGGTAAATTATAACAGTTTGCTACAACTCATAACCAATATAGACTGCAACTGTGTATAGTTGTTTTTTAATTCATTTTAATAAAAATTTCAATAAATGGAATCCAGTTATTTCAAAATTGTTTAATTCAGTCTTTCTTAATCATTGATCCTGAACTTAGAGAAAACATTTTATCCTAAACACTGAATTTCATTTTCCATTTGTTCTATTTTATGATTAAACTTAACTACTATTTTTTTAAACCAAATCTTTGGTTGGTAGGAGAGAAACAATTCTTTTCCCTGGCTAGGCATTTTAGAATCTCATTGGGGTTCTTTCATAAGTGAAAAAAAGGCCTATATTTTTTTCAAAGCCGAACTCTTATACCCAGTGCAATACTTTAGGGCTCTGTGGGAATTTAAATCGTCATGGTACTTTTATAAGAAGCTCCTCATTTGTCATTACTCTATGTTTATGAGAAAGTAGGAGTATATCTTATCTGCATTTTATGGCTTACAAATGTGAAAAAATAGTGAGTATTTTTCTATGCACATTATTATTTTCAATAGTATCTAATTTGATAAAGAACTACACTAAAGTTGAAAACATAAACACATATTTTCCTTAATATATCTTTGGTCATAAACATAACTTCTAGGGACTGGCAGGTGGCTTGGTGGTTGAGGACACTGGACTCCCATATGGCTGACTGCAGTACACGTTCTGGACCTGGAGGCTTGCTTTCTCACTTTCCCTCCCTCTCTCTCTTTTTCTCTCTCTCACTCCGCCCCTCACTGATCATATTTAAATAAATAAAGTTAAATAAAATAATTCTTAACATAAATACATAAATATCATTTCTAGTTTATGTACCATCCATTTTTATGAGCTCCTGTCTTGAAAGCCAAACAAGATGTCTCAAATGCTTTCATACGGTAGCCAGTTATCCTCCTTAAGCCTTTGTAAAATCAGATGCCGGGTGAATGCTAACATGACTTCTCAAGACACCTTGGTTTCTCTAGGAATTACATTGTGCTAACATCCTACAGATTTTTAGAATAGCAATAACACTATTGATTGGTACCTGAACCACTATTGATTGAAAAGGTGTTACTTTCATGCATGACCTAAATAAAATGTTCAGTTATTAAGTTCTGTTGTTACCCAGGATGGATTTGTCTTAGAGACAGACTTCACTGGAAGCCGTGTCATAAATATAATACCGTCTTTCCCCTTATTGAAGAATAATCATTGCCTCAGTTCCAAAGAATTTCAAGTGGATTTTTTATTACATGTTGAAATCGACAAAGCATAAAATGGAGATGCTTACTTTTGGTTTTCATTATTTTATTCAGTATTTTTGTTATTCATTTAGGGAGACAATGAAGGGAATCAATATTTTTATCGAGTGCTTAATATTCAATTGTTTACTTAAGTCTCATAATAAACATGCGGCTTAGATATTATTTCCCTACTTCATAACTGAGAAAAGTGCAGTATGGAAATGGTAAGTAATTTGCTCAAGGGTTCTCAGGTGGTGAGTGGTGGCGCAGAGTTCTAAACCACATTTACTAACACATTTACTAACGCTAATCTGCTAAACTTCTCTCCTACCCGGAACAGGAAGTTCCTGACCTAAGCACTTGTCAGCTTCTCTCCTACCCGGAACAGGAAGTTCCTGATATAAGCACTTGTAAGAAAGCACAGCATGCTGCTTTTTAATTTTCATAGGATTTTGCATTCTTTTGAGTGTCACAACAAGCTCCTTTTCCTTATTACCCAGAGTTTACCCTTATGTTTTAACTTTTGGGGGTAGTTTTTAAAATCTTTTTTCTACTTTATTTATGTATTTCTCCCATGAAAGAAGGGCACTCCCAACAGAATCTTTACACTGATTCACACCCAGCCTCAGCCAGCCAGGATCACAGGCATGCATGCGTGAGCCCAATTTATAACTGAGACCTCAGAATTCGAACCTGGGACCTTCCCATATGTCCTTGGCATTATGGAGCCTTGGGTTCCTCTGCACCATTGCAGCTGACCTGAAGGCAGCCTTAAAACAAGCTTTCAACACACTGAACTCTTAGAGCTGGGTTGCTCTGTGTGAGACACATGCAGCCTTAGAGGCAGACACGGAGGGTGGAGAAAGTCAAGGTGGTGCAGAGACGGGCAAACCCAGGACCAGAAGCAAAGTGAGTACCCAATTTTACCTCTGACGTGTCCACCTTCTCACACTGTCTGTGGCTACTTGCCGGGTAACCCTTGCTTTGCCCAGAGAGGCTCTAAGCCTAGTGACTGCTACTGTGGGCCACCACTCACCCAACTTCCCTTAAGGTTGTACCGAGGAAAAGCAAGGTTGAGGGGGCCAGCAGGTGGTGTGGTGGCTAAGATGTTGGACTCCCACATGGCCGACTAAGATTTGAGTCTTGGACCTGGCAGCTTGCTTTCTTACTTTCGCTCTGGTCAAATAAAAATTTGATTTATCAAATAAATAAAATCAAATCAAGTAATTCTTAGGGGGAAAAAAAGACTGGTTGGGGACTGACTGCAATATAAACTTGGGTAAGTTAATTGCTTTTCCTGAGCCATCCATCAATAATAAGAAGAAATATTTAAGAAAGGATCTTAATATCTACCTACATAGAGACAGTTAGGTGGGTGCTAAGGATGAGTCTTCCAAAGTGGCAGATGTTTTCTAAGACTTTCAAACAGCATTTCATTTCCGTTTTCATTATCTGGGAAGTATTTTCCAAAAAGCAAATGACTCAGTTTCTGCTAACCCTGCTTTGCTCATTGTAAATGCATGAACAATGGTATTTTCTTTTTTTTTTTTTTTTTGAGAGGTTTTTGCTATAGAGCGCGTGCGCTCGCCAGACAGAGAGAGACAAAGAGACAGAAAGCGAGAAATCACCCCCCGAGGGGGATGGCCATGCCACAATCCCTTCTCCTCCGTTCTCCTCTTGGGCTCTTGGGCATGCACACACACGCACCTGGAGTGAGTTTTAAGCCACCGGGTCCAGGACACGAACCGCGGTTGACTACGTGGGAGTCCAGCGACATAGCCATTACGCTAACTGCTGGTCCCAACATTGGTATTTTCTCAAATAACATGGCCATAGTTATTTCTAATGATAATTTAAAAACTCAGTCCCTTGCATTTCATATCTCACTTGATGGATACTAACCACTTTCACATTCACCCCCGTGGTTCTGACCAGGCCCTCTGCTATGGACAGGCAGCTAAGACAGCAACTTTGCAGGTGCTGCAGTAGAGGTGCAGAGAGGAATACTGAGCTGACCCGTCAGATGGTGGGATAAAGACTAAAATTCAGGGCTTCAGCATCCTGCTCCTGGACTGTTTCTTCAATGCAGCAGCAGCAGCAGCACTTGGCAGGGGGCAGAACTGCGGGGCTCAGACTCCCTGTCTCTGTGAGTGAGTCCACGCGGCAGAATTCGTCAGAGGAGGGGCCTCTGATACTGGACAGCTATGTGCTGCCTGGACTGATGGTCTGGGTGTGGTTCTATACCAGCTGCCTGAGCACCACCTGGGAGCTTATTTGAAATGGAATTCAGGGGAACAGTGGGTGGCTCTATGGTTAAGATGCTGGCTTCCTACATTGCTGACTGAGGTTCAAGTCCTGAATCTGGTGGCTTAAAAATCACGCCAGGCTCCTGTGTGTGCATGCTCCTATCCCAAGAGAATGGAGGAGCAGGAATTACAGTGTGACTGTCTCCCCAGGGAGGCTCACTGTCTCTCTCCAGTGAAAACATTGAACCCTATGGCAAAAACCTTCAAAATAAAATGGAAAAGAAATACAAATTCAGGGGACCCACTTCAGATTCACTGACTCTCTGGAGATGGGATCCTAATACTCGAAGGCTACTGATGCTCAGAAAAATCTGAGCAGCATTTTTCTGTTTGTTTCTAAGACAAGATTTCATGATCCTCTAGCCTCAGTCTCTGGACGCTGCTGGGGCCACAAGCAAGCACGGTACCCTACCTTCAGAAGCATTTTAACTAAAGGGTTTTCTGGCTGAATTGACTGCTAGAGATAGCTGTGAAATATTTAAATTTTGCAGCCTCCTGGTGGAGCTTAGAACTTCCTGACGTTATTAGTCTATTATTATATACTGTTATAATACTGTAATTTAATAAAATTGTCAAAATGATGAAGGCTTCTATTTATGGCTCCAAACTGCCATTATTCTTTTTAAAAATTTTATTTCTTCCATGAGAGAGACAGAGAGAGAGAGAGAGAGAGAGAGAGAGAGAGAGAGAGACAGGCACTTCCAACAGAGTTCTCACACAGTGATCCACTCTCAGCTTCAGCCAGCCGGGACTATGGACATAGAGGGAGGTCTTGGGATGTGAAACCAAGACCTTCCTATATGGCTTCCGCATCACGGAGCATATGGTTACTGCCGTGCCACTGTGACTGGCCTAAATGACCATTGTTGCTATTCAAGCCTTTGGCATGTATGGGGTCTTGATTTCTTCAAAAACAAATTCCCCAAGGTTGGGGGCCATGTCTACGTCTATTTTTATACTACCTAGTACACGTTTTTAAAGAGAGTTGTTGTTCAAGTCTATTTGACTTTAGTTAGTGACTCTGGTTATTAATGACTTTGGACTGATGACAAGCCTCGAGTGTGGCTTCCCTCACTGTGCATGACAATGCAGTGGGTGCTAAATTTGTTTAGTTTTATATCTGTCTTATCTCCATCTCCACCTAAGCTATATCCACCTCTATCCGCATGCCTGTACCTGCATCTGTACCTATTCGGTACCACACCCATCTCCTCTTCCCGACTCTGAAGTTTACCACATGTGAGCTTGACTGGGTCAGTTCTTCCAGCTTCCATTTGCTCATCTTCAAACAGGGCAACTCAAACACATGCTCACCTCATAGGGATTATATACAAATTGAAAAAGATGAAACAGGTAATATTTTCTAAAAGCCACAAGGTCCCATATGAATAGATCTTGATATCTCATTTTACTTTTGAACATATTTCAATGTTTTATGTTTATCTGCCCTTTTTTTTTTCACTCCTATAAGAGGCATGAATGGTGTGAAATAGAATGAAAAGATGATTTTTAAAGTGATAGGGGTGCTAGATCATGTCCTCTATCACCACAAGACTTTGATCATTTTCATGTGCTTGAACAATAGTTATGAGAAGGATGCTGACTGGCATCTCTCAGGTTAAGCTGTTAAGAGTTAAATACCGATAGATATTTGCATTAGAAATCAGAAACATACCTGCAATACTAAAGGTAATTAGATTCAGAAGCGGGGCTACCAGGGAGGCTGCAGGGACTCTGTCCTCCTAGTGCCTTGTTCAACTACCTGAGATGGTTTAGTATCCCTTACTATGAGAGTCTGGAAGTCACTGTGCAATTTTCACGTGGTTTCTGGTTTGTTTTGTAGCAGTCATTTCATGAAATGATTTTTAAAAGGCTGGAGTAAAATGGAATGAACACACAGCTTTGTTTTGCTGCTAAAAACAATTGAAATCCATGCATAGTTTTTTTATAATACACAATTCCCATTCCCTCACATTACAAGTAGGGGCTTTTTCATGTCAATCAGGTTTCTTCTCACTAAGAAGCTGGAATTAGAAGATGATTATTAGGTTCCCTGTGAAGTTTTGTTAAATTGGAATTAAATCATATGACTGCAGTCTGTAAGGAAAAAAAAAAAAACCTTTCAAAAGAACAAAATAGAATGCTAATAAAAATTTAATTTATGCTTTAAGATGCTCTCTTGTAAAAATATTTCTGGGACTAGTCTTAGTAAATTTTATTTAGTTCTTTTTATCCTGGTAAAAAGATGCACAACTGCAGGACTGACAGATTCATATTCCTGATGAGCTATTGTTTCACTACGTTCTTATAACAATGGATGGTACACAAACTCCAGTATCCAACATACTAATAATATAGAAGAAAAATTACTAAGTGAGCATTTGTAAAGGCATTGCTTTAACATCTTGGTGGGAAGAAGAATTATCAGTCCTTTTTTTTTTTTTGAGAGAGATTTTTGCTATAGGGTTTGTGCACTTGAGCTTGTCAGAGAGACAGAGGCAGAAGGTGAGAAATCAGCCCCCATGGGGGATGGCCACACCGCAATCCATTCTTCTCCATTCTTCTCCAGGCATCTTGGGCACGCATGCACATGTGCCCAGCGTGAGTTTCAAGCCACCGAGTCTGGGATTTGAACCCCAGTTAGCCATGTGAGAGTCCAGTGACGTAACCATTACATTTGCTGGTCCCACTAGGCAATATTCTTGCTCTGTAAAAGTAAATTATTTTTAATGTGCTATATGTGAACTCCAATGGTCTATTAGTTGTCACAAAAGCAAATTTCAGGACCTATAATTTTTCAGAGTATTAAATATTTAACTATGAAGGTCAACAAAATTACAAGTGAGAAAAAACAAAATTTTTGTTATGATTTTATAGTATAATGTGATAATGTGTGGCTCCTTCTTTTACATCCTATTTCTAGAGAAGCAATGTTTCCAGATGACTAGCAAAATGATTGCTAAGATGCATTAATTAACCTTTACATTCACATAAAAGTGTTTTGTGAGAACAAATGTACACAAAATGTTATCTTTAATCATGACTAATAAAAATAGGTTATTATAAACACAGGTTTTACTACTGCAAATGTCTCCTTGACAAATGACAGGGCCTGATTTCTTTATTAAAAGATAATTAAAAATGTCTCCCAAGGGATTCAGTCTTCCCACAGATCTGTTCTGCCTGCCTGCTTTTGAGGTAATCAGATGAAAGGAATCTCGAAATCATATCTAACACTTATATTAACTGTGAATGTCTGGACCATATTTCTTTCAGTTATAAATTTACTTCACAATATAACATATTGAAAATTTAAAATCTAGGGTCCGTGGAAGAAGTTAAGAATCCATTTTGAAATGGACTAGCCATGATGAGCCTGACAAGATTAAGTCAACATTTTTTTTTCAGAATTTGTCCGTCGTGTGTTCACATCAGAACTCGCTGCTGTGCTCTTAGCTGAGGCTGCAGGGAGCTCCGTGTTCCATACATCACAACCCCCGAGGTCTCATAGCTGTCCTTCTCTCAAAGCCTAAATCATGGCAATTATTTTAATAATCCCCAGGTTAGTTATTAAAGCCAGTCATCAGTTTGAAGGTATTTCCTCGCCAAGGTGAGTCTGTGTTCAGAAAGGACAATACCATCTCGGGCTAAACAAAATGGCAGAATCAGAAGTTCATCCTTTGTAGTAGAAGTACCTCTTACGTGGAGCAGGTGTAAAACTAGCAGATACTAGTTAAAGATTCTGGAGTCGGATGGCCTAGGCCCAAACTCTAGATCTGATTGACTTTGTAACCTTGGGCAAATCACTTCACCTTTCTGTGCCTGTTTCCTCATCTATAATAGAGCATACTTCTTGGGACCAGCAGATGGCATAATGCTTATGTTGCTGGACTCCTATGTTGTCGACTGTGGTTAAAGTCCTGCACTTGGTGGCTTAAAATTGATACTGGTGGGACCAGCAGTTAGCATAATGGCTATGTTGCTGGACTCCCGTGTAGTAGACAGTGGTTTGAATCCTGGACCTAATGGCTTAAACTCATGCCAGGTGCATGTGCATGCATGCCCAAGATCCCAAGAGGAGTATGGAGAAGGGACTGTGGTGTGGCTATCTTGGGGAGTGATTTCTCACTTTATGTCTCTCTCTTTCTGGCAAGTGCATGCACCCTATAGAAAAAACTCTCAAGAAAAAAAGTTATTAAAAAAAAACCCCAAAACAAAAAAACAACTCATGCTGGGCACGTGTGTGTGCATGCCCAAACTCCTGAAAGAAAAATGGAGGAGAAGGGATTGTGGCATGGCAATCACCCCCCGTTGAGGGGTGATTTCTCACTTTCTGTCTGCTTCTCCACTCCATAGCAAATATCTTTCAAAAAAAAAAAAAAGAATCTGCTTCTTAGGACAATTAGATGATAAACATAGTAAATATGTATTGTACTGTCAGAAAAATGATGACTTATTATTTTTTTTAAGAGATTTTTGCCTCATTAGGGGGAGAGAGAGAGACAGAGACAGTGAGAAGGAAAGTAAGAAATCCCCCCTGGGGGGATGGCCATGCCATAATCCCTTCTCTTCCCAGATCTTGGGCACAAACACACATGCCCAGTGTGTTTCAAGCCACCAGGTCCGGGACTTGAACCACGTGGGACTTCAGTAATGTAAACGCTACGCCATCTGCTGGCCCCATAACATATTTTTTCTATGCAAAAATGCATCATGACTTTTCCAACAACTATTATAAATTGCTTAGAACAGTGCCTAGCATGCTAAATGTTTTGTGTAAGAATTCAAATAAATAAAAGTCACCTTTTTCAGAGAATCTGCAATTTACACCTGTACCAGAAATATGAAAGCAACACTGCAGAAAAATTGATTAAAGGATGAGTAATGTAGGCTTTTTGGTTCAAGGTCACGAAGTTTAGATTTCTGTCACCTCCACTGAGGTTATATATGCAGCTATGACAAATGACCAGGATTAAATATTTAAAACACACATTGCTTTTATAATGCTATCTTAGCACCTCTTTCTCTCCTTGAATGTACCAGGAATTTGCACAAGTGAATGTCTTCCGGCTTCTGAAAGACCCTGAAATGAATAGTTAACAATGATAACAGTAAAGGGATGGATAACCATGAGACTTAATCCGACTTCGTATTGAGTAACAGTACCATATATTCTTTAGCTCTGGCCATTTTAATGTGGTATCATGTTCCTAGTGCCCTATTTGGGAAATGCTGTATTTCTAATTTGAGACCTTTTGTGTAAAGTGTCATTTTTGCAGGATAGCATTTGCAGAAATGTAACATTTGTGGTCAGTCATTTACTATATGAGAGCACTGACATATGATATCTTTGATGGTATTCCTGAAGATCCTTTTTTCCCCTCTAGATTAACTTTCTTAGAAAGTTAGTATTGAATAATGGAGGTCCTTTATTGGTTTAAGCAAGTAGAAAAAGCACTTGTAATCTGTTTTCAAACACACAGTCGCACTCAATAGAGTCTTAATATTGTCTTATGTAAAGAAATACTCTGTTAGTATAATTCGATAAGTAATATGTATGGCATAAGTGATAAATAACAAGCAACTCTGTTTTAATTTCTTCAGTTTGTGGGGTATTTGTGGTGCATGAGTTGTATGGTAAATGAGGTTACAAACTTTTGCACATTATCTCACATCTAAAAGGTTCTGGGTTGAACTTTTTGGCCTGCACATTGTTTTTAAGTAACAGCTAGCGTTATTGATTTATCATCCTTCTCATCTGTGCCATAAATCACATTCATTTCTTCTTAGACACACACACATACAAGAAGCCAAATTCTCATTTTCCACAATTCTCTTGAAGGTCTTCTGCTGAGTCCTGTAATGAATATATTTTTAAAAATCCAATTAGGATAGCGTAGAGATGGCACAGAACATATAATTCCCAGAGGAATAAACTCCCTAAGTATATGAGTTTGGAAGTGAAATACTTTGTAAAGATTGCCATGGATTTAAAAATGTTACAACACGATACCAGAGCTTATTATGAAGAGTACGTGCATATCACAACTTTATGTGTCTAAAACTGACATGTCTGGGGGTCAGAATTAGCATTGTCTAATAGAGTGTCAGGCCTCCACACAGACCTACTAATCAGAATTTACATTTTGATGAAAAAAAACCACAGGTATTTATATGTATATTAAGGATTAAGGAACATTGTAACAGGACACTATTATGTATTTTACAGATAAATTATAGTTACATAAACCACAACAGAAAAAGCACTCTCCTACTGAGGATCCTAAAAATTAATGTATTTTTTTCTTACTTCATTAAAATTAACATCAATGTTCTACTAAGCAAATTGCAAGATGTTCAATAATTGTTGAAAGCTGGCAAAAATTAGATGGAAGTCCCATTGGATTTGGTTTTAAAAGGTATCTTTTAGATGGAAAAAAATAAACTTAGAAGGGAAAATTAGTGACAGTCACTTTTGGTTCCCCTCCTCAGTAATGCATTATTATCTGCCTTTTTGATCTGCAAGTCCCTAGGTTCTCTGGAGGTTGAGACGCCGGTGTTCCGGTGTTCAGCTGTGTCCTCAACATTGGGAACATTTTAAATAAATAAATAAGTACAATGTTTTTGTTTATTGCTCTTTTTAAACACAAAGGCATTCTGTTCCTAAACAATGTTTCTGTGTACACTTAAGTTCTTCACCATGTATTTAGGACAAAATCCGGGAAGTACCATAAACGAAGCAATACTGTAATAACAAGGGAACGTAAGTATTCCAGAAAGTAAAGTCATAAGGGAATAATTAACTAGGGCCTATCTACATCCAGAGCTTGACCATTCATCTATTTTGTTTCCTTTAAAAGATGCACAAACTTGGTTCACCCGCTAGAGAAAATCATGGCATTTACTTAACAACAAATGAATGTTCTAGATATTTTTTTTTTTTAAACTATTAAACAGCTAATACTTGGAGCTAGGTTTAAATCAATCACCTACTCGGGACCAGCAGATGGCGTAATGGTTATGTCGCTGGACTCCCACATAGTTGATCATGGTTCCAGTTCTGGACCCGGCAGCTCAAAACATGCTGGGCATGTGTGCACGTGTTCCCAAAATTCTGAGAGGAGAATGGAAGAGAAGAGACTGCAGTATAACCATCCCTCTTGGGAGATTATTTCTCACTTTCTGTCTCTCAGTGAGTGCACATGCCCTATAGTAAAAAATCTCTCTCTCTCAAAAAAAAAAAAAAAGTCATCTACTCTTTAGAGAACTTGATTGCCCTCTAGTGGGCTTAAAAATTAATGCAGACTCCAAGGTTTTTCAAAGGAAAGAAGTAGGATTGACTCTCTCCCTAGGTTTAGGAAACACCTGGGTCACTAACTAATTCGGGATTTTGGTTCTTCCAGTTTTTGTATATAGTTGCATGTCTGCGATAACAGGATAATGCGTGTTTTTCCATCACCAAAACCAGAAATTGGTGTAAGTCAGGGATAGCTATGAGCAGATTGGGATGGCCACGCCCAAACCTAGGTTTGTGCAGTGAGCTCCCACGGACTCTGAGACCAGCTTCACCCGGCCTTGTGTGAACACTGAGCTAGTGGGATGACATAGGCACATAGTTGGGCTCATTCTGGGGCAGTGGAAAACAATGGTGCTTGAAAAATCAGGAGTTTTCCTAGAGACGGTCTGGATTTATCAATGACAAAATCTTCAATTCATTATGTGATTGATTCATTTTCCATTTCATTTTTAGCCATACATATTTGACTTAGAAATTCTACTTGGTAGCTACTATTAGACATGGAATTAAGGTACTATTTTGATATTAAGTTATAAGGGGGAAACTATTTTATTATATGAATCAGCTTATGCTACTCTGACAGGAGGTTCTTGCAGCGTTTTTAATCACTGAGAATGAGTGGTTTAATGGAAGTCATGTTATTCCAAGAGATGAAATGTTTATTCCATGATCTATCCATTAGTAATAAAAATAAAAATAAAATCCAAAGGTAAGTAAAGCTGTTAGTGCACCACAGAAATAGTACATAAAATATTTAAAACCAAAAGTAATTAAAACTTTTTAATACAAAAAATAAAATTTTACTAAAAATATTAATGACTAAGAGTAGAGGCAACTACTCTAACAATAAAAATATTATTCTCCCCTTTAGACAACAATTTACTACAAATCGGTAAGTCACATTACAAAACCATTGTGAATTTTGACTGAACAAAGTTCTAGATTTTAATCTCATAAATTATCCTGTCTTAATAAAAATATACTTTCTTCTGGAGGATTTTGACATGAAAAGACAAATGCCACCGGGTCTATTAATGTGTCCTATCTAACCTGCAGCAAACTTCACTGGGCCACAGAGCGTCTGTTGCAGCTAAGTCGCTTGGTATGAACTAAATATAAGAAATGTACTAATCAACTACTGATATTTGTTTTATCCTTGAAATCCTGATCAAATCATCACCTATTGTAGTTGTTTATATATTTGTTTAGAAGGTGTCCACTTCACTGGAGAGGATAATGAGCAATATTATATACACTAGTACCATCAGGCTGAATACGATAATTGTGTAATGAATCAGGAAAAAAAGCACCCGCCCTGGTGACTAATTGATTCTGCTTTGCAATTGGAATGACTTCAAAATCTATTACTTTCATGTTGCAGAGGTAGTGCTTCTTTCCATGATTTGGAAATGCAGCTTATTTATGGCAGACAGGACCCCTGCATCTGTCATATTTCGGGTGGGATTTTTATTGGAATGGCGTCTACCATTTCACCGTCCGTGTTTCTTTGAGGGTTGAGACCGGACCAAGAACCAGCAGTTGGTAAAACAGTTTGGAGGGGGGGTTAAAATGGTTAAAAATGTGAACATAACTTACATGTAGATATTTACAGATGCAGCCTTATGTTGACGATCATGACCTCTCAATTATATATGTATATTTTCACCCATTGCAGCTACAAACAATTCTCTGCAGAGAATTTTCCAGCAATCATTGGCACACAAACCCTGCCCCTAGCAAGCACCTGCAATATATTCCAGCCACATGAACATGCATAATCCCGACAGGAAGCGAAAATATATTCGCTTTTTAACTCAAACAACCCGAGAGAAAATATTTCCTTTTGGGGGGAGGAGGAGGAATGGGGTGAGGGAGATTAGCAGAAAGAAAAGTGAGTATACCTAGGGTTCATCCTTCACCCAAAGCCATGCACGTCCCTTTTGAACAAATGAGAACAAATAGGGCCACTGAGTCCTGATCCACAATAACGGTGATTGGAAATACTACCACTAATGATGATAATGAGTTTGCAGCCTCCTTGCAGCAGAAACCTCTCCGTAGGGAGGCAGAGCGTGGAGCAAGATAGTCCCCAACCCCCATTCTTAAGAAGGTTTCTGGTCGTGCAGGCGAACTGCGAATTGTGGGAAGCGGGGGTAGCTCGGGACACTGCGCAGAAACCTGTCTCCCCGGCTGCACCCGCGGGGGCGAATGCCCAACTCCGGGGAGGGGAGCGCAGGGCGCGGCATCCGGCTCTGCAGGGCTGGCCAAGCTCCACGCGCCAGATCGCCACGTGCGCCCCCACCCGGCCAGCCGATGACAGCCGGAGCCCTAGCTGGGAGGGGTGGGGCCGAGCCGCGCCCAGCAGAAGGAGAGAGGGTCCCTTGTAGGGAGATCCACCTCGGGGTCTCTATCCTGGGAAGTGATGGAGAAGAGACTGTGGGCCGTGGCCTTGGGCTGCAGGAAAATGGCCCTGAGCTTTGCGGGCTGCGGGTACGTGAGCAGAGACAGTCGTCCCCGCAGCGGGGGAAGGGGTCACCTCTGCGGTCTCGCGGTCGGGCGGGGTGCGGCCGCGCCTTTGTGTGGCCGGGCGGGGCTCGAGCCAATTTTTCTGCAGAGCCACCCATTTGGCTGGGAGGGGTTCGGCGCCTGGGCTAAGAGCTTCGCTGGGTGACTGCGAACTGCAGGGCTGGAAAAAGCGGTTCCAGGACTACAGACTGCTCAGCGGCCCCTCCCATACCCCACTTCCCCGCCAGTCTCCCAGCCTAAGGATTTTCCTGCTCCTCGGCCAGGGTGGGGCAGGGCGGAGCCGTCCGCAGTGAGCCCTCTGGGTAGCTTTTCCCTTTCTTCCCGCAACCGGATCCCGGGGAAGGGGTGCTTCGGGGCGCCACTGCCGTCAGGCCCCACCCCACCTGCCCACCCCAGGGCCGCCGAGCGCTGAAACCCTAGGCCCCTGAGACGCTAGAGCGATCGGAGATGCAAGGCCCTGGATCTGGAATCTTGTTCTGTCTCTCTGTGTCTCCACTATCTCTGTCTCTGACGGAGGTTAAACCCATGAAATTACTGATATTTAGCTCTGTCTGACCCACAAAATGTAAATTTCACTGTGGCTCAGTGTAAGACCTTGACCTCTTTTGCTTCGGAGTACGTTCACTCATCTTGATCTTAGCACTATACACCTGTCTGGGCTCCGGCAGCTTTCCCCTAAAGCCGTCAAAGGAGTTCCAAAACGCCTTTACTGCGTCTGTGGCCAAACACCCCACGTATTGTGCTCTAAACAGAAAAGTGTTAACCTCCGCGCCCTCCTACCCCGCCCCCCAAAAACAATTTTGAAAAGAAAATAATAACGAGAACAATGAGGCCAGGGTGGGGAGGGCGGGGTCAGTGGTCAGGTCTCTCAGGGAAGACTCGGTTGGGAAGTCAGGGGCGCGGGGCGCGGGGCGTGGAGGTGCCCCCCGCGGGACCGCCGGTCGGCACACAAAGAAACCCCACCCCAGCGCCTTCCAGCTGTGTCCCTCCAACGTCCCCAGAGCGCGCTCCCCCGCCCCTGCGGCTGCCCACTCGCGCCCTCCACTCCCTCTTGACTTCCTCTCTCCCCTCCCTCGGCCTAAAACAAAGGAGCGGAGGGCTCCCCACCCCTCCCCGGCCGCCTTACCTCCCAGCGCCGCGCCCCAGGACTAGCGCGTTCTCCGACCAGACAATACCGTAAAATGTGTCCCGTCCCCCCCTCCCCTCGTCTCCACCCATCTCTCCAACAGCTTAGGTGGGACCGCTTTGACTTTGCATTTTTCTTTTTCTTTTATCCCAACCTCCCCTTTCGCCTATCCCATTTTCTGAACTAGGGAAGAAATAAAGGATGTTACAAAACACTTTTCAAAATGTCCCTTAACCTCATTTGAAACACTCAAGGTAGTTCCTTAGTCTCACGACGGAGCCCTGGTTTCAAATATGGAAACAGGATAATTTCCTACCATGGGAGGGCAACTTACCTGCTTCTATCTCAAAAAAAAAAATTTTTTTTTTCTTTAGATTTCCAAAGACCTTTTTTTTTTTTTTTTTTTGCCCTCCCACCTCCCTTAGAGCTGCTTCCGTCCTTCCTGGCTTCTATATGGCCATTAACGTCTTTTTCTTTATAAATGATCTCCGTCTGCCTTCAAAGGTCTAAGAGAGAGAGAAGGTGGAGAAGTGGGGTCCAGGTCGAGCCGAGGGAGAACGAGGCGCGGAGCCTTACCCATTGCTGTTTTAGCCATTGTAGAGACGTGCAGATGCTGAGCGGTGGCGAAGGGGAAGGGTCCGGCTCCAGCAGCGGAGAGAGCGAGAGAGAAGACTGAATAAGGCACTGAGTCTGCAGAGTGGGACCGTGCTAGAGAAAGAGCAAGAGGCAGGAGCCCATGAATAATTATCACTCAGAAGCTCAAGCAGATTGGCTCCCAAGGTCCCCTGACATGACTCCCGCAGAGTCAGAATCTCCAAGCATTAAATATTGATCGGCCAATGGTGCTGGAGTACAAAGTACCAGAATGCAGTTTGAAATGGAAATCAGTCCTTGCCTGGAGGCTCCCCCCATTTTGGGGGCCCTGATAGTACAGTCCAAGTAGAGTGGAGCCTTAGCCCAGAAGCCTCCTAGGAGCTAAGAACTGGGCTGTGCCTACAGGAGCCAGGAGGCTTGACTTTATTCACACACGTTTCATCACACGAATAGACACAGAAGGGGAGAGGGACTCAGGGGTCTGACTCAGAGGTCTGAGAAGTCCTCACAATTATGCTGTTGGACAAATCTGTTTAAACACTCAGGATAGTACAGTCCAAGTAGAGTGGAGCCTTAGCCCAGAAGCCTCCTAGGAGCTAAGAACTGGGCTGTGCCTACAGGAGCCAGGAGGCTTGACTTTATTCACACACGTTTCATCACACGAATAGACACAGAAGGGGAGAGGGACTCAGGGGTCTGACTCAGAGGTCTGAGAAGTCCTCACAATTATGCTGTTGGACAAATCTGTTTAAACACTCAGTTTTGACTTTTTTTTTTTTTTTTTTTCATGTTTTCTCCTTCACCTTTGGCTCTGTCCTTGGTGGGTTCTGGTCTCCTGGGGCTACCTCGAATCTGAAAATGGTGGCAGCTCAGAGCAGACTAACTCTTTATCTTCTAGCGCATCTGGGCTCAGGTGTCTCTAACCTCCTGAGTGTCTCTCAGGAGAGAGAAGCCTGGTGTCTTCTACCCCTTGGCATGGAGGAAGGTGTGGCCTGATTTCAGGGATAGGGATGGTAATTATAACCCAGCTGGGGACCTGGTGGTAAGGATGAGAGGTTAGCCTCCTGTACCTGTGCCCAATCCATCTGGTAACATGGCAGAACTCGGGTGGTGGGTCGGTTTGGGCATTGGAGGCCACAGGTGTATGCCATGCTGCCCTGGAAGCATAGGATTCTCCTGTTAAAACCATAGTGACCTTTGCAGCTCTAAGGAGATCTCTTCACATTGAAATTTTAATGGAGATGAAAGGTCTGGACACACCTTTCTAAGGTCTAGAGATACTCCATTAATTAGTCCAAGGAAATATGTGTTGAAGTTTCAGACTGATCAATGTGATGTGTGAGGATTTTTGAGATCAGTTGCTAAGAGTGACTTTCATTACAAACAAGGCATTCATTTCATTCATTCATTAATTTCTTTTCACTTAGTGAATGTCAGTCATCAATTCATTCTTTCTCACTTGACTCAATATTTATTGAGCATTTACCATGTGCACAGCTCTGAGGACACAGCAGAGAGGAAGATTTTAGAATTTGTTTTTATGGAACATTTAATTACTGGCCATGTAACACTTCTGTGACTTCATTGAACAATGTCAAATTCCAAATCTAGGCAGGAACTGTGGTTTTGATATACGAAAAACAGGTAAATACTAGTTTTAATGTATTTGAAAGCTGAAAGAATGGAACTCTTGAGATCATTAACATGTATCATTAACATGTATAAAAATGTAAAACTGCTAAGTTTTACATTTTATAGAAATCATTAGGCTTTTTCTTGTTAATGAAATAAGTTCTGAGTAAGTTTCTATTAAGACATGTCTCAAAGTTTTCTTTCTAGCCTCCTGAATAAGATGCCTTTTCAAATACAAAAAAGCCATGGCAGGGCACTCTCCTTGGTGCTGAAACGAATTCCTTCTCCTATTGACTTGAAGACATTTTAACTCCATGGACATTTTGCTGAAATGGAAACTACTAGAACTGGAGAAATTCTGACCTGCTGAATCATGGAGAAAATAAATGAGAAAGTGGAGATCAATAAAATTACTTCTTGAACAGGAAGATTAGAAATTATTGTTTCCGCCATTGTTCAGGTCTGTGACTGTGACACAGCAAGAGAGCAATATAGAAGTTGGCAGGGCCTGGAAATAAATAACCCTTTTCTCTCCAGCTCTAGTCATTTCCCACTTTAAATATGACACTTAATTCTCTCCCAGAGGAGTAGTTACCAGTCATGAAATGAGGGATCTTCAGTATGTCTGTATGACTAATATCTTTAAAATATTCCTCTTCTCCCCACCACACCCTTTGCCCTAGGCTATGTGTCACCTCTACACTTACTTCAGCTTCCTTGGAGAACAAGGACTGTAAGTCATGGCATTAACGTCCCTCACAACTACAGTTTGGCAGTTGAATGTGGTCCGTTTCACTTTTGACCACTATAAGAAAATAAAACTCTCATTGTACTATTCTAATTTTTTCTTTTTAAGGTTTATTTTATTTCTGTATTTAATATTCTCATTATTAAATTTGCTATAGGACATGTGCACTCACCAGAGAGAGACAGAGAGAAGGAAAGAGAGAAAATGAGAAAGCAAGCCACCAGGTTCTGGACTCTCACTCTTTGGTGAACATTACTTATTAATGGATAGGAATGTAAGAGGGAGGTCAGTATACACAAGGACAAGTGACTCTTCTTTATTTCTGGCTTTCTAAGTGCTAGTCGCCTAACTTCAGTTATGTATGATTTTCATGTAATGTCTAGCAGGGGAGGGGATAGGTTAATAGGATTTTCTATAGAATACAGATAGCAGGAATATTTTCAACTGGATAAGAAAGACTAAATAAATTAAAAGAACTGGATAATAATCAGTGTTTTGTTCATTTTTCTTTAACATCACCATGTGCAACTTGGCCTGAGAGAGAAAGAGAAAATTTGAAAGGAGAAATGATTTAATATTCAATAGTTTATTCACTTACTCATTCATTTCTTCCGATGATTCACTTAATCAACAAATCTTTAATTAATGAAATTTCAGGCTTTGCTATGAAATCAGTCAAGTTTTATCTAAAAGCTATAAGGTGAAAGAAAATACGACCCTCTTTAAGAAAATGATACTAATTTTGGAAGGTGAATGTAATCCTATGTATCAGACCATTTATGATGGAATAAGCAAACACACAACAAATAACCCACATTGGCTGTGACAATAAAAGAGGATTTGTTGGTCTGTCTAACTTTAGAGGTACAGTAGCCCCCAGAGATCTAGAGAGGAGAATCCTC